>NC_056621.1:12168206-12468206 GCF_018340385.1 Cyprinus carpio
ATTTAGACAGATTCCAGGGCTATAGTCACTGTAATGAATCTCAATAAAGAGCAATGACTTAGAACACAACCTGGGAGGGTTGTTTCACCACCACAGGGGCATCATTTAAATGTGGACGAATTGTAGAATGTGAATATGTGACAGAGATATATAAATGAGAGAGAGCGAGAGGGAGGGAAAGACAGAGAAGAGCACTGTCAGCATGATTTTAACTACTTAGCTGGGTCTCTTACACCTGCTGAATTCATATCCATGTGTGCTTCCAGCTCTCTTATTGGAAACGACACAATGGTGCCAAGCAATGCAGTATAATGTTTTCACTTTCTATTCTTGCTGATTCAAAACTTTCTAGAATCTGTTGAGGAAATCAGAAATACACCACTGCTAATTACAGTACATTTTTGAGGCTCCAGGGCTTTAACTTGTTATTATTGTTTTTTTTTGTTTTTTTTTTTACTATTATTAAGTATTGCCTGTGATATATATGTGTATATATTGTATATATATTATATCAAAATGTGATGCAAAACTGTTTATTTTGCAAATTATTTTTATTTATTTATTATTATTAGTAATAATAATAATAGTAAATAATAATATATTTTATATAATTCCCACGTTCCTACAGATGTATAGGTATAAGTGTTATAAGATAATTATATATATATATACTATATATATATATATATATATATATATATATATATATATATATATATATAATTTTATTTTAAATCATTTTAAATATATACAAAATGATTTATTTAATAATAAAAAATACAGTTATTTAAAAATAAATAAATTATCAATTAAATTATTGAATATTATTTACTACTACTAATACTACTGCTACTACTACTACTAATATATTTTATAAAATTTCTATAATTCACACAATGCTACAGAGAATGGATAATAATAATAATTGTTCTATAATAATAATATTATTATATTATTTTAATATAATATGTAATTTTATTATATATATATATTATATATATATATTTTTTTTTTTTTATTGAATATATTGCAAAAAAAATGTTTTTTATTTATTTTAATACTAATACTACTACTAATGTTTTATATATAATAATTATATATTTTTATATAATATGTTCTAGAAATATATATATATATATATATATATATATATATATATATATATATATATATATATAATAAAAATATATACAAAATATATATAAAAAAAAAAATTTTTAGTAGTATAATGATTATATATTTCATATAAATCCTGCAATCTTACAGGGGATAAGCATTTTGGAGAATGGGTGGATTTAATGTAATTGTTCTCTCTCTCTTTCTGTGTGTGTGTGTGTGTGTGTGTGTGCAGATATACATTTAAGTTCTCTACCAGCCAGACAATTTTTGCATAATTTACAGTGCATCTCATGTCTATTTGCACACTTAAACTGACTGGAATCATTCTGATAGGATGTGAGCAGTCTCTGGATTTGTTTTATCTTTAATGGGCCGTTAGACAATACCTCAGCTAAGCATATTAACACCGTGACAGTTGCTCGGGGATTTGAGCATGTTGGAAATGAAGCATAGACACGCTCGCTCTTTCTTTCAGTGCGTATCTCCCATTCATTGGGCAAAAGGAACAATTGTTCCCATACAACATCCATAAATCTCTTAAGAAGAGAAAAAGCAAGCTTTTCCTCAAGCAGTGCTAAATGAGTCCCTGGCAAGATCAGTCATTGTTTTTCTTCTCTCTTATATTATTCCCTGCCCCATTTTAGCCCTCCATCCCTTCCCGTCACAGTTCCAGTGCTCATCAAAGGATCCCGAAGGACATGCATTGTTTCTATTGTGAATGAATGATTAGTTGTTTTATGTGTCCATGGAGATGCACTCGCTGCCTGTTCAGCCTTTGTGTTTGCAGAGATTTTCATTTCAAGGTGCCTCACAAAAGTTTGAACAGTTTTGCATTGGTGCCGTTCCAAAGTCAAACAATTTGATTTGATTTTACTGTAGGCTCAGGTGTAATCTTAGAAATACATATTCCTGACAAACATAAACAGTCTCGGTAGAAAGCATGGTAGCTCCTAAACAATACCAGAGAGAAGAAGAGGAGAATGCCTAGCTCTGTATCAGATATTGCAGAACTGATTGTAACACAATTTTTGGATTGCTAAAATTGCTCTAGACGGTATACAACCAATTTAATCAATGTATTTGAGAGAAGTATGTGTTTTTGTGATGCGCTGCATGAGCTAATCAATAATACTGTTAGCACTTCTCCAGGCTCAGGCTTTTGAAGTGAAATATCAATCCATCCAGACCCTGAAAAAAAAGTGGGCATATTGCATGAAATGAATTCTTTCTGAAAGTGCTTGTTTTTCAGTAAGGCGAGGGATTAAAGTATGAGGGCTATTGATTTAGGACTTGGTCCAACAAAATGTGCATTAGTGATTCAAAGCAAATGTTGAATATCAGAGACTTAGTTCTTTTGCCTCATGCCAACAAACAGTGTTTACCTAAAGTTCATGTGAATAAAATCATTTAGTTTAAGCCAATATTAACTAGCTTTCATTTTTTTTTTATAAATGGAGAATTTAAATGGAAGTATTTTTCTATAAAATAAAAATGTATATTTTTTAATTTCAAAATTACTATATTATATTTAGGTTTTATATATATATATATATATATATATATATATATATATATATATATATATATATATATATATATATATCATATTTTTAAAATTACTATATGTGTGTGTGTGTGTGTGCTCTATCATTTTGACAATATTTTATAACACTAACACTAACACCTACATAGAAACAAACAGAACATGTATCAAAGTGCAGCTGTTAAATGTCCCATTACTGACTTTCTTTCTTCTTAATAAAAGTATGTGCTTTCCCACCACCAGCCTTGTACACACACTTTAAGTGCTTTGTAGAAGCAGCCGATCAGCATTCAGCCCATGTTTGAATGGTGGGTATGAAATTAACAAATGAGAGTCAGTCGATAAGAAAAAGTTTTTCTTCCCTCTTGAGCCCATTAAGATGCAATACTAGGTATCAACACTGGGATTTGGAACTGAGCCACATTGTCTGAGAGATTTCACGGGAAAGACACAATTATCAAACATGAATAATTCATTTTATTGGCTGGGTAATACAGAGCTCAATAACACGCGCTGTACAAACAGACATTCAGACGGCCCAAATGCATGAATCAGAATGATAAAGGATATGTCATGATTATTAGTTCAATCCCGGGTTTGATATAAAAAGCCTATGCTTCAATGTTCAACATATAAGTGTTCATGTAATAGTTTCTTAACAAAACATGCTTTTATTTACTAAATTGATTTTATAAATTTTAATTGTACAAAATATTGAAACTGATGTATACTACTTTTCAAAAGTTTGGGGTCCGTAAACACTTTTTCTTAATGTTTTTGAAAGTCTCTTATGCTCACTAAGGCTGCTATTATTGCATCAAAAATACAGTATATTGAATATATAGTAAAATTTAATTTATTCATGTGATGCAAAGCTGAATTTTCAGCATCATTACTCCAGTCTCCAGTGTCACACGGTCCTTTAGAAATCATTCTAATATGCTGATTTGCTGCTCAAGCAATATTTCTTGTGTCCAAAAGTTAAGTCTGGTTATGCACATATTAATGCATAATTTAAGCATGCTTGTCTCTTCTGTTGTTTTAGAATGTGTACTACACAAGCTCTCAGCAGCTGCATGTCGGAGGCTTGAGTCCGACCATCGACGACGATGATAACAAGTGCCTGGTGGATGTGAACGGCCGGCCGCGACTGCTGGAATGCAGCTACGCCAGCAACAAGCACATGAAGCTCTCCTGGCTCTTTACTCAGGTATACTTTCACGGGAAACAATCAATTGTATGCTCAAAACATTTTTTATGCTGGTTTTGTTGCCCTATATCTAAATAAGTGTAGTATTGCAGTGGTCAGTTTTTGCTGTCTCCTCTGTTTTTTTTTTTGTTTTAGTTGTAGTTATAATAAGCTTTAATAACCCTGGCCATAAAGATCTTCATTGCATTCTACACAATCCTCATTAGACAGACATCCTTTACTGCACAACTCATTTAAAGCCGATGTCAAAATCGTTCGATTTTTTTTAACAAGTTTTGGTATCATTGAAGTACTAGTTCAAAACTTTCCCTTAAAATTTGCTGTCAATTTGCAGCATCTGTTAGCCCTCCGGCTGTGCGACTGCAGTGGACACTTTCTGGATATCGAGCATTAATAATTCAGAGGTGTGTGTGTGTGTGTGTGTGTGGGTGTGTGTGTGTGTTGTAAAGCTTTTTTTAATTCAATTTGAGCGCCGTTCTGGATCGCAGCAGACATCTTGATTTCATCCGCACGTAATATATGCCTCTCTATTAAAAGCCAGGTGAATTAATATATGTCACAGCAGGCGGTGTCGTCTAAAAGGTTTAGCTGAAGTGTGCTGGAAATGTCAGAACGGGTTATTAGGAAAGGGTAATGCTGCCCCCTTGGGAGAGAAGTCGAAGTAGATGAACAAACACGTGCTTACAGGAAAAGTGTAAGAGTATGAATGATATCAGTTCTCACACAAACCCTCGGGACATGCTTTAATGTCTCACACGGGCTCAGTGGGATAAAGACAGCCACCTTTTTTCTTCAGGTTATTTAAAATGGAATCAGGTGGGCCGAATCCATTGTGGCCTTTTAGGTGCGATGAATATTTGATGACAAACCAGTGAAAGAGTGATCTGGCTCTTGACTCATAGGAGAGCATCAGAAATGGCTTTAATTAAGTTTTTATCGACTCACATTGTCTGTTGACAGTCTGCTTTTCAGTCTGTAACCAGGATACCGCTTGACAGGTCGTGAATAAATGCGCCGTTAAGCTTACCTGACATATGTACCCAGCTGAAATATATTATTTCGCTCTTTAGGGTGTTTGGCACCACCAGCAGTCAGTGACATTATTATTTTAGGGAGGCTGATTTGGAACAAAACATAATTGAAGCAGATGCTGTGTTCCTGTTGCTGACGCCTGTTCAACGATGCATGCCAGATTATTTTATAATTACTGGGGTCTTAATAATACCTTGTTTATTATGTACATGACCACGAAAAATTACATGGAGTCATACTACTTAAATTTTATTTCACAAAATTGAAATATAGAGTGAGAGAGAAACAGTGCTGGGTAGATTACTTACAAATTGTAATCTGTTACTGATTACATATTACATGATGAAAATTGTAGTCAGTGATGTAATGTACATTAGTCATTTTAGGTAATGTGTTCTGACTACTTTTGGATTACTTTTAGATTACTTTTGACTAGTGCTATTGTCAAACGATTAATTGTGATTAATCGCATACAAAATAAAAGTTTTTGTTTACATAATATATGTGTGTGTACTGTGTATATTTATAAGGTATATATATATATATATATATATATATACACACACACACACACACACACACACACACATGCATGTATATATTTCAGTAAAATATGTTGTTTATATATTAATTATATTTATATATAATATAAATTCTGTGAATATAAATATAAACGTGAATATTTTCAAAATATATACTGTATGTGCACGTATTTATTTTGTATTTATATATAAATAATGTATACACACATATATTATGTAAACAAAAACTTTTATTTCGGATGCGATTAATCATGATTAGTCATTTGACAGCATTACTTTTGACCTTTAATTTAAATGTGATTATTGTTATAAAAAAGAGAAATAACATCTCTATCAACATCATCAACTGTATTAAACATAATAGTAACACTTTAGTATAGGAACCAATTCTAACTATTAACAAGTTGCTTATTAACATGTATATTATTAACATATTGGCTGTTTATTTGTACTTCTAAAACACATATTCTGCATTACCTTATTATATATCCCTAATCCTACCCAATACCTAAACATAACAACTACCTCGCTAATTTATGTTTACTTGTTTACATTTAATTATGTTTAATTAAATGTTTTAGTACAGCGTTCCCTAAACTGGGGTAAATGTAATGTGTTGTTAAATTATTTAAAAATTTACCTTAAATCTCAGTGGGACTTCAAGTAAATAGTATAATTGTGTTTTCAATACAAGATATAATTGACTGAGAGGTGCTTTTGTCCCCAAATTCAGAAGCATGTATTGCAAATTAAATTTTGATGTTTTTTTTTGAAAATGTGATTTTTTTTTTTTTTTTTTTTTTTTTTTTTTTTAAATCTTGTTTTATTGTGCTTTATTGTTAGTTAGCTGTATTTTTTTGTTGTTGTTATTTTTACTTAATCAAAATAACAACTGCAGTGTGACTGAGATTAATTGGAATGCACAATGAAAAAACATGATTGTTATCTGTTTTTGCAAATGAACTCTTCATTAACATACATGCCCATTTATATTGTGAATATGTACTGTATTCAATATGACACACATTCAAATTTTATATAAAGTAAAATTGAAAAGATAAATATTTAAATTAATATCATTATTCTTATTATACATCTACAGTTGTTATCTTAATGGTTATTTAATACTTGAGTATCATTTGTGTGAGCTGAACATGTTAAGCAATCACACAACCATTTAAATAATACTCAGACAATTGAAGGTCAGTGGTAAAGATAGTTATATCCACAACAGGCTTGTGCACAATGAATTCTTCCTGTTTTATTTAAAACGCAACTTTGCTTTACATAATTATAGGATGCGCCTCATGAGTCACTGGCGTAAATCGGAATGAGAGGAGGCATGTTGTATGACTCTCTTGCTCAGCATTAAATAAACATATGGCTAGTTGAAAATCTAACTTGATTCAAAAAACTAGATCTTTACACAATCTGAAGAAAATTTGTGCATCGTGGTTCTAGAGTGTTCTAGGGAGATCTTGGTCACTGGTGTAAGTTTAAGACATTGGGGTTAGAGTTTTATTCAAGTGTAAAGTTGAGTTCTAACTAATGCACTATACACTATGCACTACTCTACCATCTAAATTGTTCTAAATTGCCACCACTAACCACCATATGAAGGTATTCTATCCAATAATGTAGTTTCGCACTTAGCACAGTGTATAACATTTTGTTTTTAAATGCTAATGTTGCAGCCATGGAAATTAAAAGTGCCATAAAAGTAATACAAATATGCATCTTCAATAATATGATTTAGCCTGTGTAGCCAGACATTTGGCGTTTCAAACACCTTTGATTTCATACGGTGGCAGATGATTGGATGAGGGCGACACTTCGCCCAGGGCCGCCTCTTTCATGTTTCAGCTGTCTCCAGAGCCTCCTTCAGCACTGTAAGACTCTCAATCCTTCAGGCTCTTCTTCAGAAGCAACCACTTCAGGAACATCACTTTCCTTTTGACATTGTTCTGAAAGGCTTTGGTGGTGTATTTCATACTGTATTTACTGACTGAAAGAAATATGTTTCTCGAGGTGCAAGTGTCGCTTTGATTTCTCACTTAGTGCTGCTCGGATTCGGCATTAGAAGGACATGTCTACTCCAGCTTTTTTGGATTAATGGATTATATTACTTTTTTTGTGAAAAGTGTCATACAAATCAACATCCTTCATGATCCTGGACAAATTTAATGTCAATGTTCACTCATTTGGATGTGTATTGTGTCTTGCAGGGAGGATCCATTCAGAATAGGAAGTCGACGCGTTGTTTGGAGTTGGTGGCAAGTGCAGACGTGGATCATGGATATCAGCTGGCCCTTCAACAGTGCAGCAGTCAAAAATGGACAATTACCAACATTTTGCCTGGGAAGGTTCTATAAGCATAGTGTCTAACGGGACACATCTCTGGATATGTAGTGGACTGAGATACAGTGTCCCTTTACACATTGTTGTGTCGAGGGAAGGCTGCTGTTCTCTGTTATTTAACACTGTAAACATCTTCATGTCTTGTGTCGGACCTCAAAGCCAACATGTGTCAAACATTTCATTTTTACCAAAAGAGATGGTTTAGACTAGAGACAATGATGCTTAAAGGGATAGTTCACACAAAAATGAAAATCCTGTCATTAATTACTGACCCTCATGTCGTTCCAAACATGTAAGACCTTCATTCATCTTCTAAACACAAATTAAGATATTTTTGAAGAAATCCGAGAGCTTTCTGACCCTCGGTAGACAGCAAGAGAACTACCAAGTTCAAGGCCCAGAGAGGATTTTAAGGACATCATTAAAATAGTCCATGTTCAACCATATTGTTCATAATTTCTTCTCTTCTGGGTCTGTCTGTTGCCATTCACGAGAGTACCGAAGGTCTTACTGGTTTGGAACGACATGAGGGTGAGTAATTAATGGATAGTTCACCCAAAAATTTAAATTCTGTCATTATTTACTCACCCTTTTAATTTTTTCAGTGAACTGTCTCTTTAAATGTTCTGCTGTGTTATTGGCTCTTGTGTATTTAAGCATTTAGTAGTTTTGCTACTGTGTAGCACAAATTTAAAATGTTTTTTTTTCTCAGGTTTGTGAATGATGATTGTGATTATTTGATGTGGAAAAAATATTTTATAAATGTAAATATTCTTTCTTAAAAATAATAAAGACTTTTAACTCATCGTTCTTGAATTTTGCATAAGACCATCTACAGCTGGTTAAAACTGCTTTCTTCAAAGGATGGGAATTTAAAAATAACAAATGCTATGGTATAAAAACTTAATTTAAGTTCAAGAAGTCTCTATTCATACAGTTTCTCTATTCATACCATAAGAGTTCTCGCATTCACAGAAATTAAAGCTCCACATTCACAGCTCAGTCAAATTCATTTCTGCTTTCGGGAAAATCTCGTGTTTTCCATCTTCCCATCTCTTGTGGGACAAAACCATCATTTTAATCAAAGTCAGCAACACTTGACATCCTCACAGAGCTCTGAGCTATCCAAATCCCTCAAATTTCTCAAACACAGACACGCACGCATGCTTGAACAAGGAACAACAGTTTCATGAGTCTTTCTGTCATTTCTGTTTCCTAGGAAAAAAGAGGAAAAAATATCGGAAAGGCTGGAACCTCAAAGACAGAACTGGAGATTGTTGTTTGTTATATTTAGACCACTGAAGCATTTCTTTATTTACGCTATTTAAACAATTCAAAACCTCTAAACATTGTCTTGACAGTCTCTTGGAAAAGCAGCTTGCAAAAGCTACAGTACATCCCCAGAGATGGAAAATCTAAATGAGTTTTAGAAGTGCATTTGTCAGGAAGTCTCCAATATACCTGCATCCTTGAAATAGTTTGTATCGATTAAAAAAATCCACACTGAGACCGATCATGAAACAATTTCTCATCTTCCTTCTATTTCTCTCTGCACTTCCAGACCTGTCAGATATACAGTTTGCCTCCTGAGATGATAAAACTCCTATTCCAACTGACCTTCTGAGGGACAAAATGAACATATTTTGTCTGGAAGCACTTTTTATAAGAGCTCCTTGGCCTTATTTATAGCAATAATAATAATAATAAAGAATACCAGGATGGTTATAGCAACGTTTTGCCCAAATAACCCAACAAATTAGTTATTTTATAACCCGATGCATTGGGTTAAAATAACCCAACATTAGGTAGGTGCTATAGTAACCCACCATTGGGTTATCTGTTGGGTCATTTTAAATTCAAATCTATTTTAAGTGAGAGAAGTGTGAGAAGCACAGAGCATTTGGAGAGCTTGTCATCAGACCTGAAAAGTGTTTGGTTAGCACTTCTGAACCTCATAATCCCACAGGCTGAGAAGCCAAACACTCTGAGTTTATTAAATCACTTTATTCTCCCAAGGACCTTCCACTATCTGCTACAGTTCTTCTTCATGAAGTGCTGTGCAAATGGAGCAAAGTACTGAACATGGAGAAAATTTGATTCTCTATTATAGTGAACAGGAAATTGTTTTTTGCCAATAACATTATTCACACTACATAATGTTCTGCATTTTTAGGTATTATATGAAACAATATTATTGCAGTGTTTGGTACACTGTAAGATAGGGTCACATTTACCATTGTTCGGCGAATTTTCTAGGCGAAATACGAACGCTATCTCGCGGTGAAGTAGCCTATTTCACGAGGTGGCTATTCGCACAAACTCACTCGTACCATTTCTGTGACGGTTAAATTTAGGGACGGGGTCCAGCCTACTAATGCTTAGATCATTAGCAAATGTTCCTTTTGTAGCTACAAAATCAAATGGCATGAAAATATAAGAAAACTTTTAATATCTTTTTCACTGACTTTGCTGGAGTGTTTTAATTCACCCCCAGAACTCTGGGTTTAATGTTTGATTATAGGCCTGTGTTTTATGTTTAAATGTGTATCCTTAATGTAAATTAAGGTGTTCTCTATTGAACCGACAGTTCCATATCTTGAAAATATCAAATACTAAAAGCAAGAGACTGGAGTCCTTAAATTCAGCTGCATTAAATGAGGTAAAAGCGTATGGTTTTCTCTTCATGGGCAAGAAATTAGCCAGTCCCATCTGGCGTGCACAGGCCCACTGAGACATTTCAAGAAGCATATTGCTGTTCGTTTGTATATTTCGCTGTTGGCACCATCTGCATTAATGGAAACTGAAACAAAAGGAAATAATGACAGTTCACACAATCATATGTTGCTCAGCGTTCATGCTGTGGTAGATAATGGAGCAGAAAAGAGTTCAAGCTTGATTAACTGGATTCACTAGCAACTGTGAAACCATTTCTGAAGGATGCTGGCTGGAAATGGCAACAGAAGGCAATAGAAAAATTGTCTAATTGCCATCAGTTGACGGAGAACAAATTTAGTTGAAAAGACCACACTAGAGATCTGAATGTTAGCCCAGTTTAATATGAAGACAAAAATCCCAGCCGAAGGCTAGAGCCTTTATAGGCTCAGACAGACACTTGCATAACTTTTTTATGCATTCAAAAAATTTTCTAACATAGAGGAAACGTTTAACAAGAAAAGTGTTATTTTAGCAATAATTAAGGTTAACCAACTTATGAAATGAAAAAAGCTAAATGTAATGCACAGCATACCTTGAATGTCCCATAATTCATGAGTTGTATTTGATTTCTTAATCAAGTAACACACATTTTCAACTTTAGTCAGTTATTCAGTAAATTTTTAATTCATTTTCTGTTTTGGTTTTTCCAGTGATCAGCTCTTAGGTCCCAGACACAGAAGTAAACATTTTCAGAAGAGCAAGAGGGTATAGTCAGATTTTACATGGCTGAGGCAATCGATTCGTTCAATGCAATGAAGAGCGCACCTACCCACAATGCCGTCTGTCCTGACTTTGACCTGGAGCGGGGTTTGTTTCATTTGACGTGCTTGGCAGGTCAGATAACTGAGGTCTCTGGTGCTCATGAGCTTCTTTCCAGCTCTTTCTCTTTCATCAGCTCAAAACACTACAAATATTGGATTTGGCAGTGTAGGGATATCGGGGGGAATGTGTCCCTTTCTGTGTTTTTGGTGGAAATACACACAAACATGGCATGGCCAATGCTGTCTGATCCAGAACTTTGAGTAAACCTTGCCTGCCTTGAGCGAGAGATCTGCCACAACGGCACATGCCAAAGAAATAAACCCCTGATAAAACCCTGGACAAGTCTTAAGAAACCAGCTGGATGAATAACCAGAGAGACTCTTGAATAGCTCTTGAATCAAGAGGGCAGTTTTGAGGAGGATCCAGCCACCTCTGGACATCAGAAGGCTGGTCAGATGCTTGACTTTTGCTTGAGTGTGTTGTTTTTGTGTGATGAGCCTTCTGAGAGCCACTCAAAATCACAAGCCCAGTGAAACAGCCAATATACCATCTGTTTGTTTATACTATATTTTGTATCAGTACAATAATTTGTTTACAATACGATCATAACAGAGAGTTCTCCACTACTGGCAGCTTCTGCCTTTAATTTAAGTCTCCGCTTGCTTCACAAAAAAGCACTTCAAAGTAAAGTTTTATGGGTTTTTTTTTTTTTTAATTGCTGCAAGAGTTGGTAGTTTTTTTTGTTTGTTTGTTTACACACAGTTCACTGGCGACATCTGCTGTTCATGAATAATCTCTTCAGCTTCTCCGGTTCGTTTCTATTTTACAATGCTTTAGGAAAGAGCGCCACACACTGCTTTCAAGATATCATTTCGTTTAAAGAGGCATAACATGTCATAATTCTATCCAATAAATCTATTTCAAATGCTTAAATGCAGTACTCTCACTATGATTCCTTGGAACCAACACGTTATTTCTATAATTATTTATTTATCTTAATATAACCAGTAGCTATATAATGCAGTCTGTAGTGAACCCTTAATTTAATTTAGTAGTGTGACATGATTTCACTATTACACTTTGTTTTTCTTTTGCATCACATGAAATTCTTGTTCTTCTTCTTTAGATTATTAGTTTGCATATATTACTAAACTTTTTTATTATTAGTTTTTCATTATTATCGATGCAGATAAAAATAATAATAATTATTTATATAATATCTATGAATAATAACAATAATAAAATGCGTGTGATGCAAAAGTTGCAAAAACTAATATATACAACAATTTGCAAACGGAACCATCTCACGATGTAAAAGATCAGGGGACACGTTTACAAACGTGCCTTGTTCAGCGCTTCCGGTTCACTGTTGGGGTCTGTTAAACGGGTGAAATAAGTTTAGTTTTTTTTATCCATACAGCTGTCCTCGGATATGTCTCATGCATTGAGGACTCTTGCCACTGGAGTGTTTAGCGTGCAGAGATCCGTGAGGGCCCTGAAGATCCGAGGACAGCGCAGCCGCAGCGATGCAGTGAAGGACGGCCAGAGTCAGACCTTTGATGAGTCTCTGCTCGAGTTTCTTGTGTGTCCACTGTCCAAAAAAACCCTGAGGTATGATTGTTCAGCATGCATAATATTATTACCTTATGATGGGAAGTACAGTAGTTATATAGCAGAGATGATATCATGTAACAGTCGATAAATTTCCATTACGAACTTTTACCTTGGTATAGCTACTTATGACAAACATCATAGTTGTTTTTTTTTTGTTTGTTTCATTTATTACTTATTTTATACATGTATAAAAACTTTACTTTTAACATAAATTTTATTATAATTTTGCATTAAAATTAAACTAATTTTAAATGCTACTTTTTAAAAAAAGAGGCAAAATGTTATAGAATTACACGTTGCAAAGCTTTCTGCTTTATATGAAGATTTAATTCATTAAGTATGGGTTTTATAGGAATTGAATTAATACTGGATTGTACTTTATTGTAACTATTTTTCATAAATTTTTCATACATTTTTGTAAGGGATGTTCAGATTATGATTATCAGTAATACTAATATTAAATTTTCTTCTGACAAATATCATAGGTACTTTTAAAAAATGTATTATTATATATAATTTGCTAATTATTAGAGTGATATATATAGCCTATTTGTGTGTATAAAATTAGAAATATTTTGTGTATAACAGTTAAACTATATTAATAAAAGCTATTTTCAAAAAAGAGTGACAAAAATTATACGGATTTACAAAGAAATCTGAAAAGAAATTCTGTTCTATATGAATGAAATTCTACATATTCATTTAGTGTGGTTTATAGTAACTGTATTATTAAATATGTTTAACATGATACATCTTTGTAAGGGATGTGCAGATTATCATTATCAATAATACTAATATTTGCTTCTGATTTTTTTCAAGGTACGACGAAAGGAGCAACGAATTAATAAACGAAGAGTTTGGTATTGCATATCCCATCATTGATGGTATTCCCAACATGATCCCACAAGATGCAAGAATGATCCATAAGAGCAGAGCAACTGAAAAACCCTCTCAATCTTGAGTTTATAAAGCAAATATTTCATTGTTCGTTTTCTGCCACAATGTTTTTCTCCCTGTCTACAGTGACTGTTCTTGTACCACTGATATCCTTGTCTGGACTGTTTTACTCGGCAACCGTGGATGAAAATTTCCCTCAAGGCTGTACGAGTGCAAGCAGCGTGTGTTTTTACAGCCTGCTGCTGCCAGTAACGATTCCTGTTTATGTTTTCTTTCACCTTTGGAAGTGGATGGGAATCAAGCTGTTTAGACACAATTAAATCTGTAAAAGCGTGAGACTGTTTTAACTTGAGGAACTTTTGTGAACAATGCTTGCTTGTAAACAAACTGAACATTCATATATATATAAGAACACTGAATAAACATTGAAGCAAACAATGTAAAATACAGAATAACAAAGCTATGTGCACAGAACTCTCTGCTTTTTTTCCTCATGAATTTGTAACTTCTTAGCTTCGTCTGATTTTACTTCTTCGCTCTTTTCTCAACACTTTCCGTGAGCTTCATCAAAGGGCACATGGGCTTCGGAGAATCTTCACCCTTCACCTTAAAAAAGAAAGACTCGTTCAAGCGGGTCTGGATGACCTTCAGCTGGAGCAGATCACCTTTGGCCTTGTGCACCGTATCGCCGTCTTCACTCGATGTGCCTGATATCTTCAGCATGGGTTGTTTTGGGCCGTGCATTTGTCTTGTTCTGTTTGGCAGGCTCAGGTCTACCGGTTCCTCCAGGCTTTTGGACGTGTTCTGCTGCTGAAACCTGAGAGAAGTGGAGAGTGCTGGGAAGGAAAAGAAGTTTTCGGTCTGAGTGGTTGCTTCAGCAGTTAAACCACACGAGCGGTTCTCTGGCGCCTTCACATTGGTAGTCCCTACACTGGAGCTTGAGCTGCTGGAGATCTCCACATATGGATCCAAGAATGATTTCTGTGTAATAAACAGGTCTTGGCTGTTTATTTCTTCAGCTGTGCTGGATTCCAAGCTGCTTTCACCGACCAGCTGCTTCTTTCCAAATTCTTCATCATTTGTCTTTGCAGCTTGGCTCTGCTCAGGTGGCAAGTTGAAAATGACTCTCTTTTTACGTTTCACGCTTCTATTACACTGCTTCTCAGTTGAATGTGGTGTCTTCTGATCGGGGGAGATGCAGATGATGGGCTGAGTTTGGTGCGTATCTTCAGGTTGTTTGAGCTGTTTATTTAATTTAGGTTGCTGAAAGTCTTCCTTTGGTTTGATTTTCTTCTTTGGCTTTTTTCTTTTCTTAGTCTCTTGCATTTGTGTAAACACTGCCTCATGGCAGCCGTCGTGCAGCGAGACGTCAGGCACATGCTTTTTGCTCTTATCCTTTTTCTTTTTCTTGTTTTTGTGTTTCTTGGATGCTTTAAAGGCATTTTCCACATTGGGTATGTTCTTCATTGTTGGGAGAGAAGCCATTTCCTTTAAAAGAGTAACAATATAGCACACTTGTTATATTATCAATTCTTATTATTTTTAATGTTGAAAACAGTTGTGCTGCTTAATATTTTACTGGAAATGATGATAGCTTTTTTAGGACTCTTTGATTAATAAAATGTTATACCAAAGAACAGCATTTATTTGAAATAATAAATCATACATGTCTTTACTATCACTTCTGAATAACTGAATGCATTCTTGCCAAACAATTTTCTTTTTTAATCTTACCCCATACTTTTGAATGGTTGTGCATCACAGTTTCCACAAAAGTATGAAGCAGCACAACTGTTTTTGATATTGGTAATAATATTAAATCCTTCTTGAGCACCAAATCAACATATTAGAATGATTTCTGAAGGATCACGTGATACTGAAGACTGGAGTAATAATGTGAGTTTTGCCATCAAATGAATAAATTACATTTTAAAACATTTTAATAGAAAACAGTTGTTTTAAATTGCAGTAATATTTCACAATATTAAAGTTTTTTGTATTTTGATCAAATCAATGAGTTCTTTCAAAATCATTTAAATTAATATTACTTATTTGGGCCTGTAGTGTACAGATATGCACATATGTAAAACCGTATAAATATAAATATGCATTTACATAATGAACATAATACATGCATGTTTAATATGCCTGGTGCAATACAACAAACCATTATGTAACCTAATGGGGAAAAAATCTGAAGGCTCTGTCACAAGTTACATAGTAGTCAGCATTTGAAGTGCATCAAAAAAGTTCATCAAAGTTGTCCTAAGACAAGCACGCATTTAGGTTTTAGGACAACTTTGATGAAAGGTTTTGATTCACTTCAGTTGTTGACTAGTGTAGTATAATTTTTAGTGAATACTCACATGCCTTACCAGAGTGAAATTTCCTATTTGTTCTGCTTCTTTCCCCAAGCAACACCTGTCAATGTGAAAACAAATGCATTTCATTCAAATGCGGAATCATTTTTTCAACTATGTTCCAAATCTTATGTAACTCTTACCTGATTTAGCTGGTCACCTTTTCTCTCAGGCAGGGCCTTAAAAGTCCTGCAAAACAGTAACCGTAATGAGGAGAGCAGGCTTGTGGTTACATTTGTTGAGAAACACTGTAGCTAAAGTTGAACGCTACAGTTTAAAACTTAAAACGTCATTCCCCACAGACACTCAGCGACTTCTGCTACAGAAAGCTTGTTTAACTGCACGTCCTTTGCGACTAAGTATCTGACAAACTGCATTTCATTTAAAATTATTTCATGTGTTTTTGTCTTCTGACCCTAAACCAAAAGTAAAACTGTCACGTACTTACCTATTTTGCTCATTGACAAATTACACTGTCCAATTTTTCCGCCAATTACCGCTTCAGTGTGTCGCCGACTGCGCATGCTCTGTACGTATCCACATTTTCGAGCATTTATGAACAGCATGTATCTAATAAAAATGTAATGTAAAATAAATTCTAAAAATAAACGACGTTTAAAGACAATCACTGCTAAGAAAAACTGTTCGTAGTGGTGTGTACTGAAAATGTGCCATTTCATAAATCACGCCGTTACTGTGACAACGAAGAGCTACGTAACCTTTTTATCTTCAGTCCATTCAGGAATAAGCATCAGTGCTCTGTGCGTCACTCGGCTTGTCAGGCAGCTATTTTCACTGCTGGAGAAATCCCTTTCTCACATAAAGGGCGCTTTTTGTACCTTTTCTTCTTAGAAATGGCTTCCGTGGTCTATCGCGTCAGCAAACAGCAGCTAAAATGATTTTTACTGCCATTCTTTTTACGGACCAGTGGGAATATCGCATGTGAACCTGCATTAAATGTGTTATGATGTCTTTCCGCTCCTTAAACAGTTTCTTTGAAGCTACGTAAGGTTAAATCAACCAGCGTCACTAGTTGAAAAAAGGTCACCAAGTTCAAGGTTTATTCGCAAAAGAAAATACATAAACTTTTATTTAGTTCTTCCCAAAACCTTTTTAAAATACATTTACTTTTTTTTTTTTTTGCTACAATGTTGTAATATTTATTTTTATATGATTTATTTATCGTTTGTTCTGTAAATTATATTGCATACTGCACTTTTAATTTTAATTTTTAATTTAAGTTTCTCTATGGTTGGTATAGTACATTGCACACTGTAGACTTTCTCTGTGTTTATATTATGTATCACAGCTGTGAATACAAAAATACACATCTTAACCTGTCTATATTCTATTCTATTCTATTCTATTCTATTCTATTCTATTCTAATGCATTAGACATTGTACATAATTTGTTATCATAGCTGTAAATACAAAACAATACACACCAGACCTGTCTCTATTCTATTCTAATACATTGTAAATATTTTCTGTCATATCATATCATAGCAGCAAATACAAAAATAAATGCCAGACCTGTCTATATTCTATTCTATTCTATTCTATTCTATTCTATTATATTCTATTCTATTCTATTATATTATATTATATTATATTATATTATATTCTGATCTGACTATTCTAATACACTACACATTGAATATCATTTCTGTTTATACTGTATGTATCATAACTGTAAATATAAAATTACACACCAGACCTGTCTATATTCTATTCTATTCTATTCTATTCTATTCTATTCTAATACATTACACATTGTACATATTTTGTAGTCTGTATACTACGTATCATAGCAGTAAATACAAAAATACTTATCAGACCTGTCTATTCTATTCTGTTCCATCCTATTCTAATACACTAAACATTGTACATAATTTTTTTTATCATAGCTGTAATTACAAAAAATACACACCAGACCTGTCTATATTCTATTATATTATATTCTATTCTACTCTATTCTATTCTGACTATTCTAATACACTGCACATTGTAAATCATTTCTGTTTATACTACTGTATGCATCATAACTATATATACACAAAATTACACACCAGACCTGTCTATATTCTATTCTCTTATATTCTATTCTAATACTTTGCACACTGTACATATTTTCTGTCTGTATACTATGTATCATAGCAGTAAATACAAAAATACATATCAGACCTGTCTATTCTATTCTATTCTATTCTATTCTATTCTATTCTATTCTATGTCTTCCAAGCATCTAACATTTTTTCCAATAAAAAGCTAATCTTGTTGCGTTCTATTTTGATGTGCTACATCAGAAAAAACAGTAAAATCTCAATAAAAATAATGTTACACAAATTACATTTTCTAAAATATGACTATAAATCTTAAAATGTTTCAGAACCAATATATTAAGATAATACCTCCTTTTAAAAATGTTGAATGCTTGACCTGTTGTCAGATACTTTCAGGTGCCAGTTATTAACATATGTCACCATTCATTTTGGATATCAAATGTTGTATTCAAATCAACCCACGTAATAAACATTTTACCGCTCAATAAACCTTGAGAAAGACCAAAAATAGCCACATGATGTCACTTAATATAGATTCAGTTCATTGTGTCATAAGGACCTGAATGGCATTTATACCTGTGGCATGACTGCATTGGGTGTCCTTAGGTGACTTGATATCTCCCTCTGAATTCTCCTGAATAATCATGTGTAGTGGTAACACACACTGCTGATGACATGACCCGCATCCATAAAGCATGAGGTAATGAGAACTACAGTTCTGGGGTTGAAGGTCCCCCCTCCTGCCTCCAAAGGGTATAAATACTGCTGAGGATTGTTAGGACTGTGCTAGGGATCTCTTGCAAGGGTCAAAGGTCTATTTGTTTGGTGGGTGTCATCTAAACAGGCCATGCCCACTTCAGCCCATACACAGTACTGCAAAAGACCGGGATGGGGTCAAACATCTTCAACATGCAGGCCTTGTCAGCCATAAATCTTGTGAATTTGGTATGTAAACAACTTTAGTTGCTTACCACCTGCGAAGTTTGTTTTACAGAATGCCAAAGGATGAAACAGTAGCTCATGGACAGGTGCAATGCAAGATGCACTGAACATGTCTAGAATAAGCAGTATTGGATACAGCCTACATGCACTTTGCTGGTTATTGCATAAAACGTAGATATAGGGTGACGATCTCTCCGGTCCTCTATAATTTACAGACTGAAGTGATGCTTATTGCCTCGTATGTCATCATACCCCATTTCTTCTTGAGTCAGAAGCCCATAGCTTGGAGAGAAACCCTAACCACACCACGAGGTATGATCTACGGGTCAGACCTGTTTAGGTACCCAAACACACTCTCTGTGTCATGACATAACTATTCCTGGGCTACATTTAGAAAACTTCGCTCATAGTTACCTAATCTGCCATCCAGAGGCCATAAAAGTAGGACAGAGCCATCCACCTCCCCGGGTGCCCCTCTGGACACCTGTGACTGCAGCAGGTTCATTGGCTGGATTACCACCTGATAGAGAAAACACGTACACGTAGCAGCTGCTATCATAGTTGCAGTACATAAATTAATACCTTTTTCTGTACATCTTCACAGATAATCTGGAAAACTTTATTGGTCTAGGTGGATGCAACTATTTCAGAAAATACAATACAAAATACAATTTATGCAGCCTTTAAGATTAATAAAATCATACAAAATACACATACATATAAAGGAAACAACCTGAAATTAAAATGAGATTATAATATAATATAATATAATATAATATAATATAATATAATATAATATAATATACTACCTGATTTAAATAACTGAGCAGTACCAAACTAAAATGATGTCATTTTTCATTTTGTATAAACATTTTTCACCTTTAGAATAAATAAATAAAAAAAAAATATTTATTTGTTTGTGTAATTATTGCTAGGTAAGGAAACTGTACCACTAATTTACGTACACAAGTTCAAATTCAGGGGCGGGTTTTAACAGGGCTGAATTATTGGTGGTGTTGTAGAGGTGTTGTCACGCGCATTCTTCATCAAGGCACGGGGTGACATCATCACTAATAATGAAGGCGGCTCATCAATGGACACAGAGCTATATAAGGAGCTCACCCTGTGAACTGTGAACCAACTCTAATGTGAACTGATAGGCTGATGCACGAACTCCTGCCATCTCTTACTTAATACCCAGCAATGGTGAGTTGAGTCTAAATTGTGTTGTTGTTATAGTTAATATTATTAAATATTAGTTCATATTATTTTATTTTTTATCTTAGCGATATATGTAGTTCTATATACTAATTTTGCTCCAATTAAATAGGCTATTACGGTTATAAAATTATTATTACCATAAACGCATTTATTTTTATTTCAAAGGTTCATAAAATGGTTTCCAGCAATCTTGGAATTTTGGAGAAAACAGTTGTACTTTTCTCCATCTGCATATTATTCTATTCAACACATGGAGATAGCAAGCCACTTGGGTAAGTAGATAATATTTTTCCAATTCAGTAAAACCCCCCTCTTTTTTTTGTTCAAATGTATGATAGTGTTTTTTTTTTTTTCATCAAAAAGCAAAAGAGCTATCAATGAAGTCCAGCTTATGCACAACCTCGGGGTGCACAAACATGTGGAGCTGAGACAAGACTGGCTTCAGATGAAACTTCGGGAAATCCACACGGCCTCAGAGAAGAAAGACGAAGAGAAAACAGGACTTCTTCCGGATATTATTCCCAATCTGAAGGATCTAAATCCAAGGGAAGCAGAAGATATCATTGCAGTTTTGGAAAAACTTATGAATCCGTCGTAAAAACAGAATTTGATTCACGTGAACTCAGGGACTGAAGTCAAGCCATTCTTTTCAGCCTTAATTCTATTAACAATATTTATTTTTTTCTATACAAAATGTATTTATAATTTTTATGTAGTTTCCATCATTTTTAGCGGCTAAGCCGTGACAGCTCAAAGCTCTTTTATGTATTTATTCGTTATTTAATCGTAAAATAGGTTAGATCTATTAACTGAACCCAGAAAAAAGTAAACGAGCAGTCGGACCAAATCTATTTTTTTTTATTTAGGAAAAACTGATAAAAAGTCTTTTTTGAGTGTCTTCTATTCATGATGACAATGTAAAATAAAGATAAAAAACACTATTCACTGTTGTGTTAAATGTCTCATCGCTCACTTTACATTTTTGTTTATTTAGTCATAAATGTATCCTGCTGTTTAAATTTATTTCTTTTTTAGTTTTTGTTGTATTTCTGATGTAATAACTGTAAATGATATTGTTTCATTGCACTCTGCGGTTTATTGTACCAGAGATTGGAGACGGGTGGCGAAACTAATGATGTCACTTTGTAGGCGAAAACCCGGAAGCGAGTTAGCATTTTTGCTCTTCCGGTTCCATCGTCCCAGAGTTAGTGGGTTTTTTTGAATGGGAGCTTGGTTACATCCCCTAAAATAAGGTCCGTGCTTCACACAAGCTCAAGACACTTTCACGTTTTATTCTATGACGTAAAACACACCAGTTAAACCCCACTCGTGATTTTTTAAAACTGTTAGTTTCGTAAAAAAGACGGTTGCTGGCAAGTTGCTAAATGGGACTACAGTCGCTGGCAGAGACAATAAAACGTCATCACACAGTTTATCAATTGACAGTATATTCCAACTGTAGTATAATTTATAGGCTAGTACAACTAATTGTAGAATAACCAATTTATAGTTTCGGCCACAAGCAGCTGTTAGAAAACATGTAGATTGAGGATTTTCTATAAGCAAGGCTAAAAAAAAACACTTTGTGTATCCTTTCTAACAAAAAACGATTGCTGAAATGTGGTACTTTATTCACCAAAATAAGTTTAATCTTACCATATCCAAAAAACTCTCTCACACAGCTGTATTTGATAGAATAAATGCACTAGAATTGTATTGAGTAGTACGTGGAGACACGTTTTTAATTAAAATATTAATATTAATCAAAGATTTATTCCCTTTTAATGCACCTTATTTCGAAATGTACAGAAATACGTGCTTTCATATGTCCTTTAGTTATGATTATTTCATTTATTCATTATACTAGTTATTACTAATGTCTCATTTCAGTTTTAGTTTGGCAGTAGTTTTGTTTTTATTCCAGTTTATATGAAAAGGTTCATGTAGTGTGGATCAACAGAGTAAATACTCTTCACTGAATGTGTTAAAAATAAGTTTAAAAGCTGTCAGAGCATGGTGTTGGTGACGTCAAAGGCAAGCGACTGTAGTGCTGTAGTTCATTTATAGACTAAAGCTGCGTCACAAATGACGCCCTATACACTATGCACTCATACACTATGTACTTATGCACTATGTACTCAACCATGTAGTGTATGAATTTTATAAGGTTATTTTGACATTTATAATTGGAGTCTGATAGCCCCTCCTCCTTCACTACATAATTAAATCTGCAACAGTTGAGTGCATGAAGTGTCCAACATTCCACACTTCATTTTTTCGGTTATTTAAGTGCATCATCCAGGTGTTTAAAGTGCAATTTTTCTTTTTGGAATTTTCAGTGTGAACGCACTACTCGCACTATTCATACTAAAAAACATCATAGAATAGTGCATGAGTATGCGATTTGGGACGCACCTTAAGCTTAGCTTTTAAGTTCCGGCGCTTTTATTTTGGCTTCAAAATTCATGAAAGTTATTATGTGAAGATTATCGATGGACACTCCGAGCAAGTTTCATTAACTATGATTGAACACAGAGCTACAAGCCGATCAGCCTATCCGCCTACAAAATGACATCATAGTTCCCCCATATTACTTATTTGGGGAAAGGTAACGGCTAACTTGGATCACATGTGCCGTAATAACCAATGGCTTAGTGTATCCCATCATGCATTATGTTCTAGAAATAAATCGTGAGACTTTTTGCCGAGATCTCGCGAGAGGTCACTGAAACCGTTCCAATGTATGTTAAATATTAATAATAGATATTACATATAATTTGGTAGTAAAACAAATAGTTGCATGTTTTATTGGTGCAAATGAATAGTGGTGATAATTATTTTGTACAACATTTGCAACTGCATTTTATCACTTAATCGGAAGCACCACGAAATTAAATTGTGTTATCTGTTATAGGGACTACTGAACAGACGTTTAGAAGTTGATTTTAAAATGCAAAGTATTGAAAATAAAAATAAAGCTCTGTAAACACTTGCATTTTCACAACACTATAGTGTGTCCCATCATGTAAGTTCTACACACTTCATGCTCACTTGAACACTTGGACCAAATACAGGAAATACGTCATTTAAGTAGTCAAGTGCAAAGACCGCAAGTAAACATCAGAATCAATATTTTTGATGTCATGTTATACTTAGATTTATGTGGTTTGTCCAAAAATTTAATTTTTGTTATTCATCTGTTTATTATCTTCGGAAAATACCATATACACAAATGTAAATGGCCTAATTCACAACCTTGCTTTAATGTATTTCATCTGGACTTTAAATCATATTACAAAACAATAGAAAACATGCAAAATATGAAGGCTACAAGAACATTTCATCTCCTGAAGGAACTGAATAATTTTTTTAATTTTCCCCTTCTATATATTAATTAATATGTTATTATCCTCTGGTCTGTACACGTTTTTTTTGTTGTGCAGGTTGCACAGTATTTGTTGTTCATAATAAAGTTCGTTAAGAAAAAAAAAAAAAGACCGCAAGTGTGCATATTTGGACAAGGCACATCGGAATGAATGGGAAGTGCCGTAAGCTGTATCCCACCTGTCGCAAAAAGTCAGTGACTTCTCTTATAAAACAGCATTTTTTTCGTGGTCCTTTCCCACGTAACTTACTGCCAGAACGGACGCGTTAGCTTTACTGTTACGCTTTTTCGGCTAAAGGTTGCAGGCTTGCCTTCTAGTGGCTTCGATTATACGCTGAAGGTGAAGGCGGTTTCTATGACGACTTCCCGTGTGTTCTTCTCGCGATATTCCGCTTAGTTAACTTGTCTCCTTGGTTAGCCTTGTAGCATCTTCATATCTGTCAACATTGTATCCCATCGTTAACGGTGAAGAACAAGCTAATGTAAATCAATGCTAGCTATTATTCACTTCTGTCAGTAAATTCAAACGTTCACCGCGCGGAGAAAGTTCAGCGTTTAGCAGAAACAGGTGAGAGATCATTTGTGTTTGCTTAGCGTTCACTTTTAAACGCTAACTAGATAGCTTAGTGAACCAGGCTACCAAGGTTGGAGTACTTGTTTTGTGGCCTTTTTTGTGGCCTTTTTGGAGACTTCATTTGTTACTAGCTCAACAAATACTTAAACGAATACTTGTGGCATTGTACCATTTCTTATAAACATTCTCCCATCTTTTTTAATAATCGGAACCAGAAGGATCATGACTTGTTTTTTTTTTCTTGAAGAATAATAATAATATATAATAATTGTAAAAATAATTATTATTAATGTATAGAATAGTAAAGAAAAAAATTATTAAGTTGTTTAATAACTATTATAATTGTAAAGAAGAAAAAATTTTAGTGTAAAAAGTGTAGTTTTTTTGTAAATTTTGTGATATCAGCAGATCTCTAAGAATCAAATCCATATCATAAACTTCCTGTTGGAATTTCACTTTATCCAGTAAAATCTTATTCGGTTTGTAGTGGATTCTTTATTTATTATTTTATGATTCATTTGGGTTGTTTCAGAATTAAGATTACACACAGTGTGTGATTATCTATAATTTAAATTTGAATCGAACCACAGTTGAATTTTCATGCAAGTTATTTGTGCACATAAAATCTGCCGTTTGGACAGATGAAATTAATAAATTAAAAGCATCATAGCAAGCTTTGGCAACAGACAGAATGAAACATTGTTTCAATTCTTTTTGCTTTGCTAGGATATGAGACCTTAAGGCGTAACGGTCCAGTAATATAAACTCTCCTGAGATGGCAGCACATTCTATCTCTTATGACAGCCACTCTAGCGATTCAGAGAATTGGGATCAAAGGACAACATGTCGGTCTAGGAGAATCTGCAGACATTTAAGGTAAGACTGGATAATAACAGAGGTTCCCAGTCAAAGGAGTGTCCACCTGCTGCATAGATGTTCTGAAGTCTGTCTTCAAAAACACTGCACTGTCAGACGTATTTGGAATTGAATATGTGGATGTAAATGTTCTTGTTCAGTTAAATTCATTGTGGTTCACTCCAAATGCAAAAGCCATTATTTATATAGTTAATATATCAGGCCGAGTTGATAAAAGTAATCAATTTTATTCGATCTTCATTTTGATTTAATGGAAAAAAAGATTTGATTCTTAAATAGGTAGATTCTTTAGATTCCAAAACTTCACCAAATATAATTTTCAGTTTTCATTTAGATGTTTAAATTTGAACAAACTGGAGTAAAAAAAACCCACCATTTATAAAGTATATATAAAAACTGGTTGATTGATATAGCCGATTAGGCCTACTATAACTGTGAAATAAATAGAATTTAGACTCTGTTGTTCAGGTGAACTTTTAATATTATAGTAATGTACCAACTTACAAGGTTTCCTGTATAGTTTACAGCATTAATTGATATGTTGTACCTATACTGTAACTGATAAATAGGCAAACAAATCGAAATCTAATTGATTGAGAGCTTGTGAATTGCACTTGAAGCAATTCATGAAATGAGTGTCATTACTTAGCCCTAGTTGATATTGTATGTTTTTGTGCATAATGCTGGTTGTTTCAGTGTGTATACTGATTTCTATAGGGAATTCTGTATTATGATAGAAGATTACATATCTGCTGTGCTTGTATCATGAGGGTCTGTTTATAGTACAGGTGCTGGTCATATAATTAGAATATCATCAAAAAGTAGATTTATTTCACTAATTCCATTCAAAAAGTGAAACTTATTATATTAATTCATTACACACAGACTGATATGTTTCAAAGGTTTCTTTTAATTTTGATGATTATAACTGACAACTAAGGAAAATCCCAAATTCAGTATCTCAGAAAATTAGAACATTGTGAAAAGGTTCAATATTGAAGACACCTGGTGCCACACTCTAATCAGTTAATTAACTCAAAACACCTGCAAAGGCCTTTAAGTGGTCTCTCAGTCTAGTTCTGTAGGCTACACAATTATGGGGAAGACTGCTGACTTGACAGTTGTCCAAAAGACGACCATTGACACCTTGCACAAGGAGGGCAAGACACAAAAGGTCATTGCATCTGCATCTGTGTTCTAGCACATTAATAGAGAGGCGAAGGGAAGGAAAAGATGTGGTAGAAAAAAAGTGTACAAGTAATAGGGATAACCGCACCCTGGAGAGGATTGTGAAACAAAAACCCATTCAAAAATGTTGGGGAGATTCACAAAAGTGGACTGCAGCTGGAGTCAGTGCTTCAAGAACCACTACGCAAAGACAAATGCAAGACATGGGTTTCAGCTGTCGGATTCCTTGTGTCAAGCCACTCTTGAACAACAGACAGCGTCAGAAGCGTCTCGCTTCAAAAAGGATTCGACTGCTGCTGAGTGGTCCAAAGTTATGTTCTCTGATGAAAGTAAATTTTGCATTTCCTTTGGAAATCAGAGTCCTAGAGTAGGGATGGGCGATATCTTATCGTTTGCGATATACCGGTAAAAATTCTCCCCACGATAAGAATTAGTCTTCCCACGATAATAACGATGAAGTTTAGTTGATGACACATTTCTGTGTGCGACTGTGTGGAGTGATGTGAAGGAATGCGGACGTGAAATTGAGCAGCTCCTCCTACAATCTGGAACAGGTTTGGATAACGCTGTACAGTGCGACAAAATTCGGTCTGAGCTTTGAGTAAATGTACTACAGTAGCACGTGTGCAATACAGTTTTACATGTGTATGAGTCGTTTACAAAACCTGTTGTCCAACAAAGATATTATTTATTGACGTGCTTTTTCTCCATATTGACTTCATAACAGGTTTCAAATAACTTATTTTTGAGATCAGATGTGGTTTCGTATCACAGAATAAGGCAGAAATCATACTATTGTTATAGCATTATATACAGTGATAAAGGCTAGTAGATTACCATTGCATTATAAATATACTTTATTTCTTATGAAAATACCCAAGATTGCTTGAAGAACACAGCGATATTTTGTGCAATTGCATGTTTATTGTCTACAGGTTTCCTCAGTTCAAGATTTCTCTATCTGCGTTTTTATTCAGCTACAGCGATCACTGGATACATCTGTCCATATTAGTGATTTCCTGGAGCATTACTTCTAATATGCAATGTGGAGTTTCTTTTTTCTGCGCGAGGGCGTTCTCCGGCTTCCAGTATGAAATAAATAGTCGTGTCTACTGCTCACAACACCCTATTTTGGGTAAAACTAGGAAAGATAATACTTTTCTCTAAAAAAACAAGATTCCCTAAATTATCGTCATTGATATCGTTATCGCAGTAAATATCAGAAATGATCGTGATACATTTTTAAGCCCATATTGCCCATCCCTATCCTAGAGTCTGGAGGAAGAGAGGAGAGGCACACAATCCACATTGTTTGAGGTCCAGTGTAAAGTCTCCACAGTCAGTGATGGTTTGCGGTGCCATGTCATCTGCTGGTGTTGGTCCACTGTGTTTTCTGAGGTCCAAGGTCAATGCAGCCGTTTTATACCAGGAAGTTTTAGAGCACTTCATGCGTCCTGCTGCTGACTCAACTTTATGGAGATGCAGATTTCATTTTCCAACAGGACTTGGCACCTGCACACAGTGCCAAAGCTACCAGTACCTGGTTTGAGGACCATGGTATCCCTGTTCTTAATTGGGCAGCAAACTCGCCTGACCTTAACCCCATAGAAAATTTATGGGGTATTGTGAAGAGGAAGATGTGATATGCAAGACCCAACCATGCAGAAGAGCTGAAGGCCACGATCAGAGCAACCTGGGCTCTCATAACACCTGAGCAGTGCCACAGACTGATCAACTCCATGCCACGCCGCATTGCTGCAGTAATTCAGGCAAAAGGAGCCCTAACTAAGTATTGAGTGCTGTACATGCTCATACTTTTCATGTTCATACTTTTCAGTTGGCCAAGATTTCTAAAAAATCCTTTCTTTGTATTGGTCTTAAGTAATATTCTAATTTTCTGAGATACTGAATTTGGGATTTTCCTTAGTTGTCAGTTATAATCATCTAAATTAAAAGAAATAAACATTTGAAATACATCAGTCTGTGTGTAATGAATGAATATAATATACAAGTTTCACTTTTTGAATGGAATTAGTGAAATAAATCAACTTTTCGATGATATTCTAAATATATGACCAGCACCTGTATATTAGTATACTAAAGTTACTGGGCAACAACTTGAGTAATTTTACATAAATTTGCACTTTACTGTAACCAGTTATGATATGGTTTATCTATCTATCTATCTATCTATGTATCTATCTATCTGTCTATCTATCTATCTATGTATCTATCTATGTATGTATCTATCTATCTATCTATCTATCTATCTATCTATCTATCTATCTATCTATCTATCTATCTATCTATCTATCTATCTATCTATCTATCTATCTGTCTATCTATGTATCTATGTATCTATCTATCTATCTATGCAAGTGCATTGAACATTATCAGCATGTCATTAAACATCAGTACAAGCCATTAAATTCACTGTACGTCTATCCCTCACAGCCAAGTTTTCAAATTATATATGGCCACATAAGGCGTTTTTGCATCTAAGTGTACAATTTAAAGTCAACCCCCCCAAAAAGGTGCCATTCTAATCGTTTTTTCATCTTTTAAGTGAGAAAAAGGCTATAGAGAGCACCTCTGCACATTGTGTACAACCTGTTCGCCTTTGTGTGTCAGCGCCGCCTGCTGGCCGTTGAGAAATTAACAGCTTGTAAGGATGGAGTCGGAAACAATGGCCATAAAAGCTTTTGTTTATGAATGAAAGGAAGGGTAATAAAGCACAGCTTACGACATGCTTTTCTTTAAGCAGATCTTTATCATTTTATTTCATTATCTATTCTGTTACAAGCACACCTTTGATTGTCAAGGATAGGTAAAGGTTATAAAAGGGTAAGCTGATGATATCAAACAAATATAGCGACTGATTTGAATTGACGGCAGATGGTGCATTACAACACTCACTTGTCAGCACCTCTAAATGAGCTTTGTACTCTATTCGGAATAGAAGGTCATTCTGACAAGTCTTGTATAACGCTTTTAACACTCGTGCAGTTACGGAGATCGAGGTTCACCGAGTTCGTTTTCCATCGCACCACGCCGTCTCTTTCATCAGCTCGTCGTGTTATCGTGCATGAGAGACTCTACAGTATCAGGAGATGCTATGAGGGTCGGCCTACGTCATCGAGGCAGCCTCCGCGTGCCACAGTAGCGACCAGCCATTCACTCTCGCGCGTGCGTCTCCGTCAGGTTACTATGCTACCATCCTACCTGAGGGCGTCCTTTCTTTCCAAACAGCGGGATTTGGAGGCTGTGTTCGCAGTGACTAAGTTACACCGGAGTGCTCGCATTATGCTGAAGTTTGAAAGTAATGCCCGAGGATGCTAAGTCGCCTTGCAAGCCCTCGTTGTGCGAAGGAGCGCGCGTCCTTTGTGCGTTCATTCATCAGCTGCTGCCCTGCTGCTTTGTTTTAAAGACAGGCGGGTACGTAGACGCTCTTCACTGTGTCATTGAGTCTTAAAAGAGGCATGTTTTGCTTAGTAAAGTCCTGAGAAAATGCGCAGTTAGTTTTTTTTATAGATGAGATTTCATATGCAGTTCCCTCATTAAATATTCTGTCGTTTAGAAATGAGTTGTATGCGTCATTTGAACGCATATCTGCAGGCAGTGCGCTTCAGGAACGCATTGTCTTGCTGTTTAACATTAGAGGAGCGGTGTCAGCAGTGTGCTGAATTATTGATGCTACTTTCTCTGTAAGTAACAGAACTGATTGTGCGCCCGGAACAAGTTAAACCGCACTTGTATTTTTTTTTTTTATCAGTATTGACTGACATACAGAAAGACAGACCTTCAATTGGCTTGTCTTGTCAAGAAGATGATCCTGTCCCCTTAGGGGTCCGGAGACACCACAGACGTGCCTTCATTTCAATTCGTAGTGGGCTTCTTCTGCCTGGCACATTTCTGGGCTGATGCAATAGAGAAGCAAAACATGATCTTGACTTGTAATTATATAGGAATCATGCATGTGTTTGGCAGTGGATCTGTGAAAATTATCTCTGATATGAAGCTGAATGAGCCCATCCTGTGTGCTGAATGAATTTCTGTGTGAGCTGCTTAGGGAGTCATCAGACTGCTCAGATGGTACTTAACGGGTGAAGCCGAAGTTCAGGTTTCACCATTGCATTAATGGCTGGGATCTTGGCAGCTAAAATATCAATCAGTAAGCAGCTGAGAAGTGTTGGGAGTACAATGGTTTGCATAGTGTGATTTTGGTGTAATTTAACAATAAAAGTGTCTTATAAACAATATCCAAAACCATTATTTTAACCATTTTATTCTATTTTACATAATCTCGCAATATACTACACTGTATTATATTATCAGTTGTTTTCTTTTAATTTATATAATATAGTTATATATATATATATATATATATATATATATATATAATAGAATAATATTTAGAGTATAGCAATTAAACAATAAGTAGTTAAATATCAAATAAGAATTTTATATTAGTATTCATAATATTTTGTAGTAGTAATAATAATGATAATATGATAGTAATAATAATAACTATTATTAATGTTAAGCAATTATTTTTTTATATATTACTTTATATTGTGAGTTTTTTATTAAGTATTTATTTATTCTGTTTTACACAATAAAATAACCTTATATATATATATATATATATATATATATATATATATGTATGTATGTATGTGTATATATATATATATATATATATATATATATATATATATATATATATATATATATATATATATATATATATATATATATATAGCTAGTGTGTGTGTGTGTATATTATCTATATATTATATATATTATATATATATTATATATATTATATAATATAATATATATATGATATATATATATATATATATATATGTGTTGTTGTATATGATATATATATATATTATATATAGCTAGCTCCAATATTAGTATTAATAATATTTTGTAAATATGATTTCTTATGGTTTAATTGATACGCTTATAATAGTAGCAAAAATTACTATTATTCTTATATTATTTAAGCCATTATATTACTTAATTTACTAAATTATATTATGTTAAGCATTGTTTTGTGAACTGTTAATCATAAGATTTTTGTTTTATTTGAGAATAAATGGTTGTCAATAATTATGATAACAAAACAAAAATTACTTAATCTGTGAACACCTTTGTTTCCTATCAAACACCCAGCATGTCATGACTCTTTAGGGACCCACCACTAGGTGCCATCTGTCGGAAATTTCTAGATAGAATAGATAAGTGTTAGTATCTGTAAAATGATCAATCTACGTCTGATAGGGACTTTAAAGGTCACTCTAGACTTTACAGTCCATTCAATTTCTGTTCAGATTCATGAAAACATATGCACTTGCAAAGAGGTTTTGGTTTGGCCGCTGAAAGTTAAATGTTGGTGATTGGTGATGTGGCCACACTTTAAATTGCATATTAAAATAGGCCTGATTTCATTGATTTTATCGGTGGGATGCTATAGATTGTTGCATGTGTGTTTTGCATCAGGTGGGAAAACTCGCAGCAGAACACAGCAGGACAACTTATTGAATTTGTATCTGCTGTTGAGTATGGTGGTGCCGTGGGCTCTGGTCACGCTCTGGTTGGTTAATGGGGTCACAAAGCTTTTGGCTGGTGCAGTCATGAGAGTCGAAATAAATCGAGGGGTCCATATTGGGCAGCACTTTCGTTGGGATAAAACAAGCCTTATTTCCAGCCTATTCATCATTTATTCAAACAGAATATTCTGCCCGTGCATGCTTCAGTGGACCCTTTATGTTTTTTTTTTGGTGGGGGGGAAGGAGGAGTATTATCTGATTGGTGAGAAGACAACTTTTTTATTTTTTATTTTTTTTTACTGTGTTTTCTGCTTTGGTCTGTGCTGCACTCCAGTCTCCTTGCTTCAAGGGCGTCTGTCTTGTAATGATCCTGTTTCAGACCCCTTGGGAATGAGTATTAATGCAAGAAAAAATTAACATCACCTGGTCTGGGCATATAGGCAGTCTGGAGGCTTTAAATGATGTCTGGGTTTATAAAGGATTTATTTATATTTTATAGTTTTTATTTATTTATTATTATTATTACTAATTAAAACTAAAACTAGTTTGTTACTTGAAATCAAATAAAGTATTAAAAACCTTAAACCTATTTAAGTTCATCTAGTTCTCAAGGAAACATTTCTCATTTTCATTTAGTTTAACTTGACATACTAAAACTGAATTGAACAAATAAAATAAAACCATACAAAACCTAATAAAAATGGCAAACAAAAAAAAATTACTAAAATTTTAACAAAAATTCAAATAAACTGAAAAAATAATACATATTATAATTCATTTTAATGAATAATTATTTTATTAAAAAAATATTTATAAATAATTAATTTTAATAAAAATGTTTTTTTTTTTAATAAAAACTATAATAGTATCTCATTGACACTAAAATAACACTGATTACTTTGTATGTTATAAATACAAAATTGAAGAGACCAGGGCTAGTTTTGTGAATATTTCTTTCTGTGGGTTTATTTCAGATTTTTTTTTGTCCTGGATTTCTAAATTAAATTATAAGAAGTATTGAATTTTTAATATAGGCCGTCGCCTGAAAGGATTAGGTTAAAATTAAACCCCAGTCACTTTTTCTCACAAGCACAGCACGTGATGTGAATAAAATAAAGACAAATGTGAATGAATCATCTGTGATCACACGGGTCAGTACAGCGCTTGACAGATGAGGCTGTGCTGAAAATGAAGCTGCGCTGCTGGCCTTTTGTTTCATGCAGCAGGTTTGCAGGAAACAGTGAGAAATTGCGCTTTGCTGTCATCACACTTTCTGTACTCAGCATCACTTTTAGAGCCTAGAGTTCATGTAAGTTTATTGTAGGCGCTCGGTGAGTTCCTGACGTTGTGGAGAGATGCGCTCGGACCAGCCCTCCCTCAGCAGTCGATTGCTCACGTGTGTATCTGACTGTGTGTTGGCTTTTCCCAGCAGTGGTCAGCCGTGTGGAGCTCAGCTGGAGAGAGAGCTGGTCAACATGAGTCTGCACAGAGCCACCGGAGGAGGACCCCTGGACCACCCCAGGGAGAGACGGCGCTCTGGTGATCGCTCCAGGGATTCTTCACATGAGAGAGGCGAAGGACAGCTGACCCCCTGCATCAGGAACGTCACCTCCCCCATACGCCAGCACCTCAGCGGTGAGCTTTGGGTTGCTCACTCTGTACCATTTAAAACTCTCTCAAATCTTTTAAAATGCTATTCTTATTTCAGTATTAATCCTACATTAATTATAATTTGTTATTAATATTAATTATAATGAATTTTTAAATATTAATGAATATTTTTATTTATTTATACAAATACACTGGCATGCAAAAGTTTGTGGTCAGTCAGATTGTTTTTTATGTTCTTGAAAGAAGTACCTTATGCTCATCAAGGCTGCATTTACTTGAACAAAACAGTAATGTTGTTAAATATTATTACATTTTAAAATGACTGCTTTCTATTTTTAGTATATTTTAAAATGTAATTTATTTCTGTGATGGCAAAGCTGAATTTCCAGCATCATTACTCCAGTCTTCAGTGTCACACGATCCTTTAGAAATTATTCTTATATACTGATTTACTGCTCAAACTTACCGTTGTGCTGCTTAATATTTTTGGAGAAAACAGAAAGTAAATTTTTTTTATATATATTTATTTGATTAATTTAATGCACCTTTGCCGAGCATTTTAAACATTTTGATTTCTTAAAAAAAAAAAAACTTTTCAACAGCAGTCTACTTTTTTTTTTTTTTCTGGTTTAATAATTCAATCATCAGGGTTAAATTCTCTAGCTGCAACTTCACAAACCGCTGCTGAATTTTATTTTTTATATTAACATTTATTGTTTGTGTACATTGATGGCTTATAACTTTTACTGATGTCGGTACTGGGAAACTTCACTTGTTTTGTTTGACTCCTTTCTTAACGTCCGTATTGTTTGCTCAGACCGTGAACGGGATTCAGGATGCTCATCGCGCTCCACGAGTCCCAGGCCTCAGAAAGCATGCACTTCCAGCCTGTTCTATTGTGACCCTCATGGTAAAACCCACAGCTCTGACATGATCTACGTGTGTGAAAACATCAAGGAGGGCCCTCGCAGTTTGAGGACTGCCGAGAGAGTCACTCTGATTGTAGACAACACACGTTTTGTGGTCGACCCATCCATCTTCACTGCCCAACCCAACACCATGCTCGGCAGGTAGGATAAACTTCGGTCACGTCTTTCAATTTGTCTGTTCATTATGGCTTCAATAGAACCATTCACTTCAAGTCAGTGTTTTAATAAATAACTGGTGGGTGTTGTCTTGAAGATGTTCGGATCTGGACGGGAACACAACTTCACGCGTCCTAATGAAAAGGGAGAGTATGAGGTTGCTGAGGGAATCAGCTCCACCGTGTTCAGAGCCATTTTGGTGAGTGCACTATGTTTTAAAAGCTTTATTGAGGTTTTAAATATCTCTTTGGCCTAGTGCACCGCATATTGATTAAGTGCCGGATTAGACTGCAGTATCAAAATTCACATGACTTCAGCACAAAGTGCACTGTTTTGTTAAAGCTCATTCCAGATGTATTTTTTTACATATAAAAATGGCAACTCAGCAGAACTGAGTTCCCCACTGTCTGATTTCTTTGGTTTCCTTTATGATCTTCAGAGTCAGTGCCAACATGTTTTGTATTCTTTTCCTGCTTGATCACTTTTCTGACCTTGAAATCGATTAATACTTAATAAAAACTGATCGTTCGGATGCCGAATGGTATATATATATATATAAGCCATCAGTGTATAGCCAACATCACACACAATGTTAAAGAAAAAATATTCTGCATTTTATACAGACTATAATTATAACATTTATAATATATATATATATATATAGTCAAAAGTGCTTTCATGATTAATTACATCTAAAATAAATGTTTGTGTTTACATAATGTGTGTGTACTGTGTATATTTGTTTATATAAATACACACACACACACACACACACACACACACACACACACACGTATGCATGTTTATGTATATATAATGTTATATACACTAGTCAATATTTGAAGTGGATCAAAACCTTTCATCAAAGTTGTCCTAAAATCTAAAACCAAAATGTGTTCTTAGGACAACTTTGATAAACTTTTTTTTGATCCACTTTAAATGTTGACTACTATATATAAATATATAAGCCATCAGTGTACACAAGCAATACATGTTAATGCAATAAATAAAACTCAGCATCAGTTTATGAATTTGCAGCTAGAGATGTTAATCCTCTCATGATTGAATTATTAGACCCATTCATTATTAGAGTTAATCAAAGAAATTTCAAATATTTAAAAAAAAAAATTTCTCAAATAACAGAAAAATTTTCTCCAAAAAATATTAAGCAGCCAACTGTTTTTAACATCAAAAATAAGATTTTTTCTCCTTGAGGAACAAATCGGCATATTAGAATGATTTCTGAAGGATCATGTGACTCTGACTAGTGACTAGTAATTAAAACTTCATTCTTCTCATCAGCGCCAATAGCCTCGTGGTTAGTGTGTTGACATATAGCACAACTGTGCTCACAGCGACCAGAGTTCGATTCCCGTCTCGGGGACCCGTCTCTCTTCTCCCAGTTATTTCCGGTCATCTCTCTACTGTCCTATCTCAATCAAAAGGCATAAAAATAACTTTAAAAAAAAGAATAAAATAAATACTTCATTCTTCTCAGCAATAATACATTGTCTTAATAAAGTTAAAATAAATGTTAAAGAAAAATATTTTGCATTTTTAACAGACTATATAAAAAATATTTTATAGTTCAAATATAATAGTACAAATATAAATTTGTACAATAAAAAACAGATGCATATTTATAAAAAAAAAATATGCATATTTAAAACACTTTGTATACAACAGTGTAATCAGATAAAAACTAGATTTTATATGGATGTCATGGCCAGCTTTATTTGGACTACCTTGGCATTCGTTACAAACCCATCTCCGCGGCACTGAAAGGGTTAAGCTTCTACCGTGAGGCTCAGCTCAGTGGAAAAATCAGGACATCACTACAGAAATAACAGCCATATTAAGCCCTTCTCTTTCTTTTCAGTGAAGTGTTTTGTTGAGCGTCTTCATGCTGTCCGTATGCTGAGCTCTTTCCATGTTTGGCTGGCTTTAAATGGATCAGTGCGCGTGAAGAGTGGGAAAAGCAGGGGGTGTGTGTGTGTGTCTATCTATCTGGCACCGGAGCCATTTGCTTCTCTTTGGAATAAGTGCTGCTTCAGTAATGGCTGCCTGTTTGTTTTTCCTCTGCCTCTCTCCCTTTTAACCGGCAGGATTACTACAAATCAGGGATAATCCGTTGCCCTGATGGGATATCCGTCCCGGAGCTGAGAGAGGCATGTGACTACCTTTGCATCGCCTTCGACTATAGCACCATCAAGTGCAGAGACCTCAGTGAGTATTCATTAACATGACAAATGCACTAAACGGATTCGTCTTTTTGTGCCGGAAAATGCTCTGATTGTTACCGCAACGGCGGAACTGGACGGTATTCGGAGCGTTTCAGATGTCTGAGGATAGTAGATACGAGAGAGCAGAAGTAGGTCAGTGCCGATCTGATGTGATTGTCAGATATGGGTCACTGGACGCTGATAGTGTGACCTGTTTACATTGTTAGCGTTCATATTATTGTTTTTTTAATTGAAAGAATCATGCATATGTCATGATATGGCCGCTGAATCGTAATGAGCTGATTTGAATAATGCTCTGGAACATATCGGCTGCAGGTGCACTCATGCATGAGCTGTCTAATGATGGCGCCCGGCGGCAGTTTGAGTGCTATCTGGAGGAGATGGTGCTGCCTCTGATGGTGGCCAGCGCTCAGAGCGGAGAGAGGGAGTGTCATGTGGTGGTGCTGACCGACGACGACGTGGTGGACTGGGATGAGGAGTATCCGCCGCAGATGGGAGAGGAATACTCACAGAGTCAGTTCACTTCACTTGCACCTCAGTTACACACTGATATCTGTGTCCATCACAGTGCTGCTGCATTATGGGTGATTTCTCAGGGGATTTATGAGAATTGATTGTGGTCATTAGTGGTGTGTGCTTGTGGTTTTTAAACACCTTTGGCCCTTATAGCTACGAACATTTAATGAAACCTTAAATTGTGCAGCTTGTTGTGTGCTGTTATGATTTTGACCTTGTAGATGATGTAATGGGTAGCAACCACATAACAATACACTAACATAAGCCAGATTTTGGTTTTTAGGCAGAAAAGACAGATTGTTTCAAAGTTCAGTGTAGGTTTGTAAGGAATGTGTTTTTGTCATTTTTGCACTGAAGATCATAATGGTTTTGTTTTTGTGTCCTGCAGTTATATATAGCACAAAACTATACCGTTTCTTCAAATACATTGAGAACCGAGACGTCGCCAAGTCTGTTTTGAAGGAGAGAGGACTGAAGAAGATTCGATTAGGCATTGAAGGTAAGACACAAAATAACAGGATTTCACTTGGCTGTTTTCAGAAATTAAATAAGCTCATTTACACATTTAAAAGGATAATCAACCCATAATTTCACCCATATGTCGTTCTATAATAGAAGATTGTTGGTAACCAAACAGTTCAGTCCCCATTGGCAAAAGAAATACAATGGAAGTCAATGGAAACCAAAACTGTTTGGTTACTAACATTCTACAAAATGTCTTCTATATAATAATTTGCAATAATAAAAATGGTAGTAAATAGAACTTTATTATTATTATTTTTTTTTGGCAATAATACATTGTCTTTATTGTGACCCTGCCTGTGAAAACCTGTGCTTTACTGTTTTCTACATAAAATGATCCTTCATAAAAATGTAACCTTTATATCTTTAATATTGAATGAGTAAGGTTATGTCCAAGATTGAAATTATAGTGAAATAAATGGTTGAAATCAAACTTTGATGTTTGTTATCTCATAATTAGATTTCGAGACTTTAGCCTGGATTTCATATACAGGGTCAAAACATAGACTGTAAAAAAATATGGACGTAGTGTCCGTGACGTCACCCATAGACTCCTCAATAGCGGTTTTGAAGCTCAAAGTGTGCAGAGCGGGCCGTCGCCATCTTTGCAGCGCGTCACCACGCGACTCTCCCAGATAATCGAAAATGGACAAAAAGGCGGGAGCTGGTTGCTGAAGCCACGCCCACCTAGCGCGAGGGCATTGTCAGCAGCGGCAATCCACCTGTCACTCAAGTGGCCACGCCCTTAATTATGCAGAACTTTAAGGCTTAATATAATTTTTAAACGGATGAGTTGTAAAAAAAATTCACCCCCCCTCACAGTTGTCATGAAGGGCAAAATTAGCAATATAGACCAAAATCATTTTTTTGAACCAGGCTGTAACATGTTTTTTTCTGCTGTAAATTGGGCATTTTAACATGGGGAGTCTATGGGACTGACTCCCTTTTGCAGCCAGCCTCAAGCGGCCAGTCGATGAATTACAGTTTTAGTCACTTCCTTATTGGCTTCACGAGAGAGAGTAGGAGGTTGCCGCTTGGGTCAAAATTAATAAAGTTAAAATAAATGTTAAGAATAATAAAGAATTAGGGTTAGGGTTTAAAGCTTTCTTTAATGCATCTCTCTCTCTCTCTCTCTCTCTCTATATATATACATACATACATACATACACATATGAGTCTTAAGTGTCAGTTTTTTGAAATTGAGATTTGTGCATAATCTGAAAGCTGAATAAATAAGCTTTCCATTGATGTATGGTTTGTTAGGATAGGACAATATTTGGCTGAGATACAACTATTTGAATCTGACTATCTGGAATCTGACGGTGCAAAAAATTTAAAATACTGAGAAAATCACCTTTAAAGTTGTCCAAATGAAGTTCTTAGTAATGCATATTAATAAACAAAAATTTTGTTGTGATATATTTACAGTAGGAAATTTACAAAATATCTTCATGGAACATGAACTTTACTTAATATCCTAATGATTTTTGGCATAAAAGAAAAATAGATAATTTTGACCTATACAATTTTTTTTTTTGGCTATTGCTGCAAATATACCCCAGCGATTTAAGACTGGTTTTGTGGTCACACACACACACACACACACACGACTGGTTTAACATATATATATATATATATATCTTATATATATATATATATTATATATAGACTTCTTATATATATATATAGGTTTTAAATGTAGTTTATATATATATATGTGATATATATTATATATATATATATTTATATATTATTATATATATTAAAACTGTATAAAATAAATTTTATATATACTTTTATAAACTTTCTTTTTACATTTATTTTATAAAATGTTAAAATTGATACTTTGTGTATGACTGAGATCTGATAAAAAAAAAAATACATATAAATATAAATATTCATATAAATTCCTTTTAAAATACACAACTTTTATTTTATAAACCTTTAAAATTGTCACTTTGTATGACAGTGTGTTATCTGAGAAAAAAAGCCAAATATATGTACACGTACATGCACATTTAAAAAATTCTTTTAAAATATACAACTTTTTTAACATTTTATAGAATTTAAAAATTGACACTGTATGCAAAAAAAAAAAAAAAAAAAAAAAAAAAAAAAACACTGGAAGTCAATGGGAAGCAAAACAGTTTGGTTACCAACATTTTTCAAAATACCTCCTATTATGTTCCACAAGAAATCATACATGTTTGGAACACCACAAGGGTGAATAAATGATGACAAAATTTTCACTTTGGGTTGAACTATCCCTTTAATTAGCATTTGTGCTAATGCTGTGCCTGTGTTTGCACCTAGGTTACCCAACCTACAAAGAGAAAGTAAAGAAGCGGCCCGGTGGGCGTCCTGAGGTCATTTACAACTACGTCCAGCGGCCCTTCATCCGCATGTCCTGGGAGAAAGAGGAAGGCAAAAGCCGACATGTGGACTTCCAGTGCGTGAAAAGCAAGTCCATCACCAACCTGGCCGCAGCTGCCGCAGACATCCCTCAAGACCAGCTGGTGGTGATGCACCCTGGGCCTCAGGTGGACGAACTAGACATCCTCCCCAACCACCCTCAGCCCAGCCACCATTACGATCCTGATCCCGACGCCTCGTCCCCGGCCATCTGAACCTCTCTCTCACACACAAAAAAAAAAAATGCAAGTGTTTGAGTACAACCTTATTTTTTCACACGATCACTGAATGGAGAGGTGCAGAGAGAGGCCAGAAAGACTGCATTGCCTTTCAAGTGCTCTCCCGCCTTAAGAGTCTCAAAGACGATCGCTGTGGCAGCACATGACCTTTGGACACTTTGCCTTTAATTTCCCTCATAGAACCCAACCAAAGGAGTTTTTTTTTTTTTTTTAATTAGACACTCAAAGTTGATAATCACTCCTTTGATTAGTATCTGAAGAGATTGTAATATGTTGTGGTGCTGTGTAGCTACTGCTGTTTAACTTGGCAATAAAATGGAGCACAATCCACTGGAGCACCTGCATCATGCGATGAAATGAGAATCCCTTCTGGTTTTGTCATGTGGACGTGGGCGTAACGGAGCACCTGTGGAGCTTCACTGTGATGCATGGCCTCTGAATGAGTACTGAAGTGATGTCACATGTTTTTATTGTACCGTACAATTCATTTTGTTATTTGTAGCTGCAGTGAGGTGCATCAGGAGAGATGTTCCTCTTGCTTGAGGAATGTTATTTTAATAAACATGATCAAATCAGCATGCTTGGTTTATTAAATCTGGTTCTAAATATAGAAATTAGTATAATTCATCATAATTTCTGTGATGGTAAACCTGAATTTTCAGCAACTCCAGTCTTCAGTGTTAAATGATCCTTTAAAAATTATTTCAATATGCTGATTTGCTGCACAAGAATCATTTGCTATTCACCTTTAAAAAAAGATTCCATCACACTTATGTCACTCAAATTAAATTAAGCTTATAAAATGTTTTTGACCTACAAAATAATTCACAATGGTGCCAAGTGATTTTTCAGAACTCAGTTGTCAAGCCATAGTCTCCTTCCCCTGACAACACATTTAATTTCCTCAAAGATTTTACCACTGGATGGCAACATAGAACAAAAATATCTCAGCCACGGACCAATCAAAAGCCAGGGAAAGAGACATCAGCTGAAGCGGGCATGAGAACAGCTCCATGAGGTAACATCTCTAGCAATTCCCCAAAAGACTTTGATAATCTGTGGCAGCAACAATATCTATTATTCATCAAGGTAAAAACAAATCATTAATAATAGGCTGTAAAGTGCAAAAAAAAAAAAAAAAAAAAAAACATTCTGAAGACAATTTTTTTTTTTATTTTAAAAATATCCACTGCTGATACGTTACACTTTTACCACATATATTTTGCATAAAGAAATCTTACATAATAGAATTACAATATTAGTTACAATCAGCATATAGAATATTTAACATTTCAACAACTTTTGTAGTGTAAAAACATTAAAACACACAAAATGGTTTATATATTTATATATGTATAGAAAGAGCTCCATGTTTGCTGATGGGTACCACAGGAATAATCCAGGCCGGTATCTACAGAGAAACAGGCAGGTCGGGAAAAGTCTTGTGAGAATCGTGGGAGATGCACAGATCTCCATTCAACAGGAGGCGGTTGGAAAGAAGTCTGCAGCTCAACCATTGATTCTGTGTGCTTTGAGTAGGAGGTCCTGTATCTAACGGCCACAGCGCGTTAGCCTCCGCACACCACTGCGGTGCACTTCCTGTCCATGAGCCTCTGCGGTTAGACCTGTTTAGCCTTGGACCCAATGAGCATCCTGGTGGGAGTCTGCTGTGGTTTCACAAAGGCCAGGGAAGGTCGCTGAAATCCACAGGACCGCCGAGGCCAGCGTCAGCTTCTAGGAGGCTCATGATGACGGCCATGGCTGCCTCGTCGTTACTGGGGCTGCTTGACCCGGGCTCTTCCATGATGTCAATACTGAGATGGGAGTTGTCACCTGCAGGTGGAGAATGGCTTAGTGTATTCGCTTGAGAATATCACATGTGATTCACTGAAGTGAGACTGATTCAGTGTACTCACTCATTAATGAGTTATTTGAATATGGGTATCCTATCGAATCGGGTCCAGGCAAAATTCCTGCTGAAGGCAGATCTGGAGTTCCACCATTTTGAATCTAAAAGATACAAAATGTTACAGAATAACAAAACTGTAACGTAAAGGAGTCAAAAGAAACAAGACCAAACCATTTTTTTTATGCACCAATCAATTTTTAGATTTGGGGCTACTGTTTTTTGTGAGGGGGCTCGCTCACCTTCTTTCCCCCTGGAGAGCAGGTGTCAGGTGGGGGCGTGGCAGTGATATTTAAAGGACTGGAGCCACAGCTTGAAGGGGAGGAGCCTCGAATTCTGGGGAGGGGACATCATTATAGAATCAAATATTTTTGTGAATGATATTGCATTGCAATCTGTATGTGCCGGATGCTGCACGTACCTCTGAATCTCCATCACTTCCTCAGCTATCATGCGTCCAATCTTGCCAGCTCCGGCTCTAGTCCCTCCTGGAATACCAGGAACTGTCTGAAGAGGACGTTTCCCCCCTCCTGTCAGAAACACACACACATAAATGTAAAAACCCCCCAAAATCTGAGATCTGTAAGAGAAACTGCCCAGCAGGAAACAGCTCTCACCGTCTCCTGATGTTAAAACGCTGTCCATGCTCTGAGGGGACGAGGCTGACTGTGAATAACTAGGATCTGCTCCTTCCAGCATACTGCCCCTGAAACAACACAATCAACAACAGCATTCTGCATTAGAATCTAATTCATAGAAAAACACCATTTCGGAGTTAAAAACTGACAGGATCGAAACATACTCTTTTATTGTTATTAATAATAAACATGTTTTATATAACACTTCAGTAATTCTGTTTAACAATAATAATATTACTCTTTACATCATCATCATCATTACTACTCATCATATACTGTATAAATACAGTATTAATAGTATATAAAAAATTATTAACTAATACTAATAAATAATACTTTTAATAAATTTGTATATTATTCCATTTCTTCCTCTTATTAGAATATTCCATTTACTTTAACAAAATAATACTACTACTACTATGAAACTATTCACTATAATACAATTTAACACACACACACACACACACAATTCAGTTAAATAACTTTTTTATCAAATAATAGTATTTGTATTATTATTATTAATACTAATGTATTATTAAAATTAATTTTCTTTTTTTATTATTGTGTTTACTTCTATTAACATTTAAAATGTAATAATAAAAATTAAAATTAAATTTTTATATATTGATTTGATGTTGTACTTAACATCCTTTATATTTATATTTATATAATTTAGTTTATCAAATTCTACATGTACAAAAAAATGGTTTTTTTAAATTATATTTTTGTATATGAATAACATCAAATGATGTTAACAGTTTTTAGGAAATCACAGTTTTTAAGTAGTGTATGAAAAACATCAAATGTGCTCATTAGTGTATAAAGGCAAATTCATTAAAGGGCATTTTTTGAATCAAATTTATATGAATTATTTGTGTAGGATGGCTTATTTTGTGATCATAATGTGAGGTGACACTTGTGGTGTATGAGTGTTTGTTTTGTTGGTTTATTTCAAATCTTTAGTCCAGGGGTTCATGAAGCTGAACCAGCGGCTCCTCAGAGTGATGAAAGAGCCGTCTTTTATCTTGAATTTGTAACAGTTCGTATTAATCTTTTCTCTCATCTGTAGCACTGAAGTAAAAAAAGCAAACAAGCATTTATTAAAAATGGCATTATAACAGTAAAGTCCTTTTTAAACTTTATTTTTAAGGTGGTATGGATAATGTGACAGAAACCTTGTCTGTGGCACTCGGCGAGGTGACCGATGTCATCCTGATGAAAATACTCATAAAATGACGTTCCTAGAAGCTCCTGAGGCAAGTACGCCAGGATGGCTGTCGCCCTAAACGGAAACAATGAATTGCGGTGATAAACTAATGGATTAAATGAGATGCTGATTCACTGACATGAACTGAAATCAATACTTGTAGACCCTTGAGGTTTCTGACAACTCAAAGCTCATTTTAGCGAGTTATCAAATCTGCTCACCCCACACATTATTAGTGGTCTTTTGAACCTTAGAAGTGCACATAAAATTTTAGCTGGTGCCCTATAAAAGATGATTTATGATGATTCTTGTAGCTGATGTGAGATGGATCTAAAAGCAGCTTCTCACCTCTGGTCGACGAAAACAAACTTGCCATCGATAGCGTGGCGGGAGACGTATTCTGTGGGTTTAACGCGGATGTCTCCGTTCATGGGCAGGGGGATGATATGTGGGTGTAGGCGGCCGATGGCCACTAGACAGCTGAGGTTACAGCCCTCATTATCAGGTTCGTTATCCTCATCTAAACCCATCTTGGTGGGCGGCCAGCTTTTCAGGTAGCCAGTGCTATGGATGGTACAGAAACTCTTGCGGTCTGCTGTAGAGAGAGGGAAAGATTTATCCACCAGCCTCTGAAGCAAAAAAGCCATTAGAGATCACAGAATAATGGAAAAACAGCAAATACCAGATCTATTTTATTAATAAACACATTCTGATAATATATTCCATATAAAGACTAATTTATATATAACCCTAGTTTTTTCATTTTAATTTTAATTTTTTTATTTTATTTTAAAATGTAATAATTTAATAATTCAATCATTTTGAATTTAATAATTATTTTACACAGAACTTAATTTCTGAACTTATTTGTTTTGTTTTCTTTGTTTTCTTTGTATGTATGGATTACTTGGGTTGTTACCGACATCTGGTGAAAATTTCATGTCAACAGCACCTTTAGAATTATATTTACTGAGAAAAATGGTGATGTGTTCAATACTTATTTCACCCCCTGTATATATACATATATATGAATGTTATTTTTATTATAGAAATTACATTTTAAATCACAAATGCTTGACAATTTTTGTTATTTTTAAATTATATATATATAATAAATAATATAATATAAAATAATTTAAATAATATATATTTTTCTCTCTGTTTATTTTTTTGAGTGTTTTTTTTTATGTGAAATATATGTGAAGTGTGTGTTATATTTTTTTTTTTAGAGAGTTTTGGGGGGGTGTTTTTGTTCTATATTTTGAGATGTGGGGTTTTGTTTTTTTCTACAGAACAAAGATCGTCGGGCCCCTGAGCACAGTCTTGAGGGGCCTGGAGTGATGTCAGTCTTCACTGGTAGACCAGCCAGAGAGAACTGAACATCAGTTCAAGTGCCTTTGGCTTAAATGTGAGTAAAATGGTAACATTTATAACAACAAACTTTACTTTTGGCATCGATGAGTCGTTCCCGTGGAGCCGTGTCTGACGATGACAGCTGCTCTTTAACTTTGGCAATGTCTTTTGGATGCAGGTAGTCGAACAAACTCTGGCCAATCAGATCATTCTGATGGTTCAAAACAAAACAGTCTGCATTAACGTCAAAAACTTTACTGTATCGGAGCATGGAGATCACTGTCAAGAAAGTATACCTGAGTGTAATTGAGAATTTTATAAACAGACTCCGAGACAAACAGAATCTTTCCACGATCGCAACCAACTACAAAGAGGAAGCCATCGGCGGCCTGCAGAGAGAGAGCGAAGGAGAGTTTTTAAACAGATCCTAAAAGTTTTCCACAAGATAAATTCTTAAAAGCCTTGGGGGTGAGATTTTAAACACACCCTTAAAATCAAGTGCTTTAATTCATCATCCGACAAGAATGCTGGTTTATAGTTAGCTTCTGTGTATGGGTTGGCAGCCCCTACAAGAAAAAGAGAGAAAGAGAAATGTGGAAAAAGTTTGGTTTTAGACTCATAATGAGCTCAATCAAATGCATTTTGGCCTGTGCTGTGGTAGAAAGCTCTCACCTCGTAATGTCTTCATGTGTTGGACAGCCATGCGCAGTACAGTGAGTTTGTCTAACTTGCGAGACATGGCATTGCAAGTGGGGACTAACGAAGCCAACTCGTCTATAAAACTGTTCATTTTATCCCTGCGTCTCTTCTCTATCTGACTGTGAGCCTCCCTAACAATAAAATAACACAAAATAGTCAGTTGAAAACAAACAAGCAACACACCTCTTTTTCACATAACATTAATTGAGCAGAGAAAAGTTTCATCTTCACCTTACCTGGCATTTTTTATCCGACCCTGCTGGTCATCCCTGGATTTAGGAGAAAATATTTATTATGGATGTATCATTCTTTGAATCATTGGTCTCTTTAGGTTTTAAAACTGTGTATAGGGCTGGGCGATATATCTAACGATATGATCATGCGCATCTAGTCAGTAAATCCCTTGGTTCCCTGATTAGCGCTAAATCGCCATCACCTGCTTTCAAATGGAGCGGCATTTAATAGACAGAGCCGTAGATCACTGACAAGCTACGCAATATCGGGTTCATTATCGCAGATGAATCGCCTTCGATAATCAACGCGATATTGCGTAGCTTGTCAGTGATCTACGGCTCTGTCTATTAAATGCCGCTCCATTTGAAAGCAGGTGATGGCGATTTAGCGCTAATCAGGGAACCGGCTTACTGACTAGATGCGCATGATTATATCGTTAGATATATCGCCCAGCCCTAACTGTGTATTTAAATATAACGGCATATAATTCAAATCCATTTACCTTCCCATTGTCTTATCTTTATCTGTGTCCATACTATCACTGTGAAAATCAAAAGAAAAGCCACAGCAGTCGATAAAACAACCTTTTACAACATTTTTCTAATTTAATTATTTTTCATTTCTTATTAGTATGGAAAATTTGTGAAAAATATATGAAAACATTTCTACTCACTCAAACGAAAAGCCATCAATCCTGTGAAACAAAATATTAAATATATACATTATAAAAAATATCTCAAACCAAATTTTATATTTTAAATTAATAATTAGTTATAAGATTACAATTCATAAATTGGTCATTTTTTTAGTAATCAAAAAACATCTCCATCAATGTTTCACATAACTATTTTATGTGAAGCTAATTAGATTCATGAAATGCACAACTGCTCAAACAATAAGCCTTAAATACTGTTATACTATACTATGAGGAGTTCACGCACTGGTATTCGGTGGTGCTGCCCTTCCTCTTGCGGTTGTAGTCCATGCCCGTGGTGCCAATGGAACTGCTGATGAGATCTGCAGAACTCTGGGACATGAACTCATTCATCGTGGAGGAGATGTCCATTCTTTGGTCTGCCATTAGATCATCTTTACATGGGTGCAAAAAAAATAAAAAATAAAATAAAAAATTCAACAACAGTTCTTTAAAATGGCTACAATATGCTTTATTATATCAATATGTGTATAGAGAATAAAACATGCTCACCACACAGATTCAGTCAAGCAGCTGTTCAATGTGTGTCCTTCCACCTGTGGACAAAAATAAAACTGCATTTATAACAAACAGAGTTTCACACAGACATTGCAGTTGAGGTTATGAGAAGTTAAAGTCTAGTCAATATTAATTAATAGAAAAAAAGCCTACTTCATTTAGTCAGTGAACCATTTTTAATCAGATGGATCAACCCTTTTTTTTGGACCCCATTAGTTTTCATGTACAATACAATACACATTTTATTTCTACAGCATTTCTAAAACAACTTCCATTGATCAAAGTGCTTTCCGACAACAGAACCTTAAACTCAATTTTAAAGGCAACCAGTAAAGGGAGACCAAAACTGGGGTGACAGTCCTTCTTCTTTGTACGAGTCAGAAGCTTGGCCACTGCAAGACAAGATAACTGACCCTGAGAAATGCCTATATATAAAGAATTACAGTAATCAATGCGTGATTTTACAAATGCATGAATGACAGTTTCCAGGTCTTTAAAGAAGATAATTGGTTACAATTCAGAAATAATTCTGAGTTGGGAGAGCCCAGCCTTGACAACACTACTGACCTGCATATCTAAAGCCAAAGCCGAATCCATGACAACATCCAAATTCTTAAGATGATCTTAAAACACAGCCTACTTATAATTTCCTTAGTTGCAGATAGGGGTCCAAAGACAACACACACTCAGTCTTTTTGGTATTAAGATGAAGAAAATCACTCGCAAACCTGGCTTTAGCCTCACCTAAGCAATGTACAAGTGCATCAAAGGATGGAGATCAACTGGAGGATGGATCAATTGGGATATATAGCTCGGTGTCATCAGCATACAGATGAAGCAAAATATTGTTTTTATGAAAAATTTAGCCCAATGGCCAAATATACAATGAAAATAAAATAGGCCCAAGAATAGAACCCTGTGGCACACCGCTGTTTAATTTAATCAATGCAGAACACAAATTAGAAGATCTATCCTTTAAATATCCAGAGTCAACTGCCAATTAAATATTGTTAAGGAGGCCAGATTCTGTAATATGAAGGGTCCTAAACCTGACTGGAACACATCTGTTAGAGCATTCACAACTAAAGTTGTGATAAAAATGGCCTTCTCGAAAAAATTTGATAAAACAGTAATTTTAATATAGGTAATTAATTACTTACAACTGTACAATCTAAATTGGGTTTTTAAGGAGCATTTCCATTGACTAAACTGCTATTAAAAGGAGTTTAAATAGTAGTACATAAAAGATCAAACAAATTTAACAGCAGCCAAAAAGGTACTGAAAAAAAAAAAAAAACTGAGATATTCTACAGAATACAGTCATGCAGGTTTAGACTGAAGTAAGTGATGACACTTTTTTCTTTTTTGGGTGAACTATTCCTTTAAGTTAATAGGTAACTTGAGCTTCCTTATTATCTACAAAAAAAATAATAAATCTCTCTTACTCCCACAAACACTCACATACACACGGAGGAAACGGTGTGCTTCATCAATGACCTGCTCTGGTTGCCAGGAAACCCTTGGAAAGCTCGCAATCTAGGCCACATTTAGATTACATAAATGCAACTGGCAGAAAGAAAGGGCCGGAAGACCCATTTTGTCTCGCCGTAAATGAAACAGGAGTCCCCTGTGTTCAAATGGGATTTTCTGCCGATATAAAAAGGGCATTTGCAGACCCAGCCATTTAAATGTCTATGTTGGAGCAACAGTGCAGTTATAAGTGTGATGCATACATTATTTTTCAAATTCACATAGTAATACAAACGTATCAAACTCTGTGGTTTTATTCTCATAGCTCATGCACCACCATCACTCCACCCATCTCCAAATGATCTATTCTTGAGTGCGTGGGCTTGCCTTAACAGACTGCCAAAGATAAAGAAAAAAAAGAGGAAGAAGTGACAAGCAAAAAAAGATAAAAGTAGGTCATCTCAGTTTATTTGAATTCAAGTCGATTTCAGTATGGTAAAAACCAAACATGCAAATCAAACCTCCCTTCATGGCAACATGATTATAATGTCACATTTAAAGACCTACCTGTATTACTCATCCTAATTACGAGCCTCAATTCAAGTCATTACAGACCAATTCAGGAGAAACATGACGTGTGGATGAATGAAAGAAAGTCCAGACGTGGTTTAAGGAAAAACAACGAATTCTGGAAATGAGTGCTGATGAACGCCCTAATCATGAGTGTTTGATGCTGTACTTTAGGAATGCAGTTACCTCAACCGAACACCACACACCCATCTTACAATATGGAAGCAGCACTTAACTTGTTGGACTTGTCACGACTAAAAGCAAACTGTCACATGCATATCAAATGTTTTACAATTATTAAGCAATATTTGGTGTTCAATGTTAATTAATATATATTATTAAAATTTTTAAATATTAGTATTGTAAATATTTAACATTTATCAATACTGTATTAACAATTAATTTTAAAATAAAAATAGGAAATAATACATTTAATAATAATTAAAAATAAAATATTAATAGAAAATAGATAATTTAAAAATACAGAAATGAAAAATAAATTGTAAATGTTATTTACATATTTAAAAATAAATTAATTAATTTAATTATAAATATTCATATTTAAAATTAATTTATATTTATCACACTGTAATAATAATGATGTGTGCCAAAATAAGCCACACTACTGTGGCACCTTGTCACAAGTGGGCAAAATATGTTAAATTAATTGTATCTTTTTACATGGTAAAAATTTTCAAATGTTTTTGTAGTCAATAGTTGAAGATTAATACCTTACCGATACAGATTTTATCTTTCAAATATAAATCAGTGTTAAGAAATAAAGTAAAAATGTGACAACTAACCCTGTCTGTCTCTATGCAGTGTTCTGCAATAAAAGTACTTCCAGTTTTGGCTTTTTCCCAAATTATATTGTCATTAGAAAATAAGTGAAAAGTTTGCACACGAATTTCAGCATAATATCCAGCAAGATCAGAAAATGATACAAAGAACACTGTGTGCTTTATTGAAAGCAGGAACAGCTGACCTTTTGCAAAAGTGAGTTCTGGTCAGTGTCACAAATTTGCTTGCATTTGTATCGTTGCCTGGTAATAGAGTATCATCTTAAATATTCCACGTTTAACGTGTCAGATTTTTAAATGGACTTCATTGTATGCATATAGTCAGCTGTCTCTGGCTAGGTTAAAAACGGCTCACTTGAATGGTGACTAACCTCACGCCCTTTATCTGTTCTCTGAAGCTGCTATCTTTATAATGGCAACAAAACGGACATGAATAAACCACAATCGAAAGCATGACGTCACTGTAGCCCTGACTCAAACCATAGTGAGCTAGCTGCCTAACGTTACCTAGAAAGCATCACTTGTCTGTCAGCACAAGCATGCTGTGCAGATGGACAGCACATAAGTCTTTGAGACGAAGCCCCGATTTCTAAGACGAACACAGCGTGTATAATGTAAATTGAAGTACCTTTTGAAGTGACCAACCCACACAGGAGGCTCAAGCACACTCTATTCAACCATCTTAAAGGGGACGCACACCATTAACCCCACATCGATGATGGGTGTGAATTTGTGGCTACGCTCTGATATGATTTGTGACTTTCTGACTTAATCACTGACACTATTACTGTCTTTGTTGTGGTGGCAGCTGCATCTGCTCTAAGGTATTCAACCCGAGAAATGTCACGGACGCCCCTCCTACTGAAATCAATATGCGAGCGGACAAAAAACACACATAACACATCGATAAGCGGAACGCGATACTTAGACCTGATGGTCGAACGTTAAATCATCACACTTACCGGAGGAGTAGCTCAACATCACAGTTTGTTTCGGTTATTTGGCGTCCGGTCCGCGAGGAACTGTGACATAAACGGAATCAGTCTCTGACCTACTTTTCTTTCCTTCGTTCGTGTGACTGTCGGACCACTAACCTATATTTTCCACCAATAGGATCTGTGGATAAAAAGGTGCACTGTTTGTGGCCAATCAGAATGGCGCTTACATGTCACGGCCGAATGATTGACACACGGAGTAGCCAATCAAACGGGGGCGATTCACTGACATGGCTGATGATCCCAGTAAGGGGTGGTCCTCAATCGCATGTCGCTGCATTGTGTCTAATGTGGCTACTTGCTCCTTTTAGATTATTGAAAATCATTAGCTTAACCTGTAGAGCTTTTGTTTTCTTTGAGAGGGATGCCGAGTTTTAAGGAATTATGTTAACAATTGTGTTTATAACCTATCCTGATAAAAACAAAGAAGGGACAATATCCAACTGGAAAAATACACAGTAAAAACCACAAAAGGAGAGGAATTGAAGAACATTGTTTTCTTTATATATATATATATATATATATATACATACGGTGGCTGTTTGAAAAGAAATATACACATTAATTAATTACTATTAAATTTTTGTGTTGCTATACATTTTGAGATTGTTTTTGAAAGAGAGGAAGAAATGTTTGAAAACCACTACCCAAAACCTTAGGTACTCCTTAACATTTAGCTGGTTCCTTTAAATGCATTGTTCATGCATCGTGTCACACCACAGGAATATTTTAAAATTAACTAATGTACGAAGACAAAAATGGTAAATGGTAAGATAAACATTTCATACATTTATATATATATATATATATATATATATATATATATATATATAATATGTATATATATATATATATATATATATATATATATATATATATATATATATATATATGATGCACTTTTTTCTATATTAATTATAATAAATTATATATTACTAATTCAAACATAATAATAAGCATATATAAAGGATCAGGTAATTTTAAATTTATTGTCTAAATTGCCAGACTGTGTTTTTTCTTGTTTTTTTTCTCTGTAAGTTCAATAGAAATATACTCCACTATATACAATGTACACAATATGTAGGTATATACTTTGTGTATAGTTTAAATATAATTTTTGCAACTGTGTAAGCTTTGCAAATTTGATCATGACTGGATTTAAGTACAATAAAATATGTGCCATCTTATCTTATACAGTAGGTATAAAGTATGTAAAAGTTGCGTTTGTAAAATCAACCTTTAAAAGTGATTAGATTTAATTCATCTTATATTACTATTTTTCTTAATTGATTTTCAGTCTCTCTTGAAATATAAAGTGTACTTTTCTTTTAGTTGTAAATTAAAAGCTATCAAGGCTACGAGAAAATCTCATACATGTGGCCTGGGTGGTCACATGTAAACAAACCCGTGACGTCATCAGCACGCGCCTCAAGTGATCAGTCCGGATGTTTTTTTTTTGTTTGTTTGTTTTGTTCCGCTTGTGATTGTAACCTTATTTGCTAACAAATATAGTGGTAGACGTTATCTGCAACCAGTACTGTGGTTTAACATCTCACAGTGTCTTTAGGTTACAATGTAAACCATTAGCAAGCCGTTCATTCAACTAAACAGTCAGACGAATGAAAACGCCTCAGTTAAACAGCTGAAAATAACAACATTACGGTAAGTCCAGCATTATGTAGGCGTGCATATGTATTAAATCACATTTCAAGAAACACATTTGTATCGTACTAATGTATTAGATGTATAATCGTTGTTGTAAAATTTAGTATTTTATACAAAATGTATAAATATTATTATATATAATAAAATACTAACACTACATATTCATTATATTTTTACTTAACCTGTTAGTGATGTCTTCATTTTTTAATGAGTTTGAGTAAATCTTTCATGAAAACATATTTTCATGGCAGCCATTGTTTAAAGATATATATTTTGATAATTAATTGGAGTGAAAACATATGGAAGCTTACTTCCACCATAGAATAAAAACAACAACAAAGTAATTATGACTTTTCATCTCACAAATGTAGAAATATTAATATATATATAATTTTTTTTTTTTTTGGTTCAGTGTTTGTGTTGACTGCACAGACTGAGTGCACCATGGGCGCTGAACAGAGCGGAGATGCTGAACATAAACATTCAGACTTCAGCGCTTCAGGTAATTATAACAATAACGCGATTTTTACTTGCTCACGCTGTGTTTATGCTTGATGTGAAATACGTTACATGGATATGAAACGGCATTCTTATGTTGTAAATATTCCACCATTACCTGTTGTTTAGTTCTGTTTTGTTGTTTCAGTTGTACCCTCTCCAGCCAAGCATAGAGCCAAAATGGATGACATAGTAGTTGTTGCCCAAGGAACTCAGTCCTTACGGAATATCCACAATGATCCAGATGTAATAAAACTACATGAAATTCCCACCTTTCAGCCTCTTCTGAAAGGTAAGCAGCAGCTTAAATGCAAAAAAACAACAACTTTTGATATAAAACAAAGTTACAGCTTTTACATTCTGTCAATTTTATCACAAAGTTCAAACAATCAGCCATTGTTTAAAGATGTATATTTGATAATGAATTGGAGTAGAAACATATGGAAGCTTACTTCCACCACAGAATAAAAACATAATGCCTTTTCATTTTACAATTCTGACTGTTCCCTCTCAGTTTATTTCTCGTAATTGTGACTTTTTTCCTGGAATTGTGAAATTTTTCACGAGTTTATATCTAGCAATTCTATTTCTGTTATTTCCCAAATTTCAGACACCTGTCACATTCTAACTTTTTTATTTAATTTTTCTCAGAATCACAATGGCAGGATATAAACAAGAAATTCAGAGGAAAACAGGTCAGAATTGTAAGATTAAAAAGTTGCAATTACCTATATAAAGTTGATGGAAAAGCTGCAGTTTAAACATTTGCATACAACTGTTGATTATAACTACAAATAGCAATCAAAGTTGGCCTCTGTTATTAATTTTAACCTTCAATATTATAGTAATATACCAACTGAGAGGGTTTCCTGTATAGTTTACAGCATTAGTTGAGAGATTGTTTCCCTGACAACTATCCAAATTGTTTTACATATGAAGAACAAGTCATTCTGGGTAAACATGCTTAGTTTCGTAAATTTATAAAGCTGCAGTGTCCAACAGAAAATGAAAACACTCGGACATTCTGCTGAAAGATGAATGCTGTAATACCAAGGTTGTCCACTAGATGGAGTCATAGGATAAGAAATGTTTTAAGCCTTCTATTTCTTTTTGCAGTCTATTAGAATAGAAAACAAATGCATAGATTGGAATCGTTTTGTGAAACCTGTGTCAATATCCAGCCGTAGTTCATAATGATATAAATCACAATTTGAGCTTATTGTCGGTGTCATTCTCTCAGGTGTGCTCAGTGGACAAACCTCTCCATGCACTATCTGTTTAGAAAAGCTGGATTCGGCACAGGTGCTGCAGCTGTGTGTCCGATATCAGGATCATCTACACCAGTGTGCAGAAGCTGTTGCCTTTGACCAGAACGCTCTGGTCAAGAGGATCAAAGAGGTATTCGCCATCATTTCTATTGAATTTTACTGTTTCGGCAAGCAAGCTGTGAATGCTGACCTGTTTTTTTTTGTCAGATGGATCTGTCTGTGGAGGCGTTATTCAGCATCATGCAGGAAAGGCAAAAGCGTTACGCCAAGTACGCCGAGCAGATCCAGAAGGTCAATGAGATGTCGATGATTCTGAGACGCATTCAGATGGGCATCGACCAGACGATACCGCTGATGGAGCGTCTCAACAATCTGCTGCCGGAGAGCGAGCGCCTCGAGCCCTTCAGCATGAAACCTGACGGAGAAATCAAATAGAGTCTGACAACAATTGTTAAATGTTCATAGTACTAACTGACGCTTTATAGAGACCTACCGCGGGTCATGTCTGGTTGTTACCTAAGGTACTTTCACTTTGTACTCTGAAAGGCTTTTTGTGTGCCTGGATCAGGTGTTATCTGGCATTAAACAAGTAACATGTTACAAAATGAAAAACTATAACACCGAAATGGTGTATGCATGTGTATATATTTACTTAAAAGACTTAACTGAGTGGTTTTAAAGGGCACGACAACATGATTCTGCATCTGAAATTGAAAATGATATTTAATGAAGCTTTTGCACTTACGATGCTTTCTGTAGACTGGTGTCATTAAAGTTGTTGGCATTAAATCGTTTATACATACACTGTCTGTTTTCATGAGATTTATAGAAGAATAGTATGGTAGAAATGCTCTATTCGCAAGTCAGTGATGATTATCTTAAAGAAATAGTTCACACAAAAATTTAATTTTGATTCGAATTTACTCAGAACATTCAAAATCTGGATGATTTTGTTTCTTCATCGGAACAGATTTGGAGAAATTTAGTATTACTTACTCACCAATGGTGCCTCTGCAATGAATGGGTGCCGTCATAATGACAGTCCAAACAGCTGATAAAAAACAACATAATGATCCACACGACTCCAGTCCATCAAGCAACAAACTGCGTGTTTGTAAGAAACAAATCTAACCTTAAAAGGATAGTTCACCCAAAAATGAAAAATCTGTCATTACTCACCCTCATGTTGTTACGAGAGCTTTCTGGCCCTGCATAGACATCAAGGGTACTACCACGATCAAGGCACAGAAATGTAGTAAGGACATTGTTAAAATGGTCCATGTGACATCAGTGGTTCTACCGTAATTTTATGAATCTAATACTTTTTGTGTGCAAAGAAAACAGAACTAAAGACTTTATTCAACAATTCGTGCTTTCCTATGTATGTAAACGAGGCACACAGCCCATGCGTGGTTTACATGCAGGAAAAGGTCTGGTTTGAAACGACATGAGAATGAGTAATTTATCGAAAGAATTTCTCCAAATCTGTTCAGATGAAGAAACAAACTCATATACATCTTGGGTGGCCTGAAAGTGAGTACATTTTAAGCTACTTTTTATTGATTCTATGATTACTGAGAGTCATTTGATCTCAACATGGCGCCCCCGTGAGGCGACACGCTCCATTAAAGTTATAACATTAATTTATTTATATGTAAAACATTTTGAAATACACTTTCAAAAATATAATAAAGTTTAAAATAAAAATAAAGTAGCAATCACTTAATTTTTTTTTTTTTTTTTTGCTCCGAGATAGAAGCACATTTAAACCTGCTTACTATAAAAAAGGTCACAGTTCACTCTCCGTTCCAATAGATGGCGACAAAGATCACCTGAACATAACAGACTACAGAATGAGAGGAAATCTGGACAAAACAGCATTCGGCGCTTGTGAATGGCTGATCTAAAAAATGTGTTGAGCTCATCAGTCCGTATTCAATTAGTAAAGCAACACACCCCGTGATAAAGCTGTTTAGGAGCAGCGAGAATGCGGCGTCTGGGTTCAGTGCAGCAGAAGATCCCATGTGTGTTCCTGACGGAAGTGAGAAACGAACCATCCAGAAAACGCGACTGTCAGGTGGGTGAAATAAACCATCCGCATTTTTCTGTACATATTGTTCTCATGACCAAAACCCTGTTACATTATAAATGCAGTCCGATTGCAATACGAGATAATGCATTACAATATGTGTCAATACAACACGTCATTTTTTTTAATTAATCTTTTTATTATTATTTTATTTAGTGCATTGACTGTCCCAAAGCCAGTATGCATATTCAGTCCAAGTTCATTTAAAAAGCACATTTAATAGCAACAGGGGCTGATGTGAAAGTGCTGTATAATACTAAATACTAATACTAAATACTTTACTAATACTAAAAATAAAAATAATAATAATAAAAATGCACAGGTAAATTCATCATGAATTGCACATATGTGAGGTTGGATTAATTATTAGAATATTTTACTCATTCTCGTTTTGATCCTGCAGCAGTTTCAGGTGGTGGCCACTGAGAGTGTGAACCCTGCTGCTCTTGAATCAGATGTTCACTGTGCAGCAGCAACCGAGAAGATTGATGGGACGTGCTGCTATGTCACCACATACAGAGGTAGAAATGCGTCATAACGTGAGGCCAAGTGGTTTGTAATGTCGGATAAAAAGACATCTTTTAAAAGGTTGTGGGTTGATTACATTTTTTGAAAAAATTTTCTTACGCTTACCTAGGCATTTGGTCAAAAATACACTAAAAAGAGTAGTATTGTTAAATATAAAATTTACTTAATATTTAAAATATGTAATTTATTCCTTTGATGGCTAAGCTGTCACATGGTCCTTCAGAAAGCATTCTAATATGCCGATTTTATACTCAATTATTATTATTATTATTATTATTATTATTATTATTATTAATGTATTATGAAAAACAATTGCTGCAAAATATTTTTGTGAACTTTCTAAAGAAATCTTTTATGAATATAAGGTTTGAAAGAACAGCATTTATAAATGTGTAGTATATAATAATAATAATATCAATGTATAGGTGTGTAAATTTATATAAATGGTTAATATAATAATATAAATGTATTTATATATATATATATATATATATCGAGAGAGAGATTGAATAGTGATTTCCATATCCAAAATGAGGGTTTTTATTAATATTATTATTTATTATTATTATTTTTTTTAGGGGAACCGTATCTCTGGGCTCGCTTGGATCGGAAACCCACCAAGCAGGCAGACAAGAGATTCAAAAAATATCAGTATTCGCAGAAGACCTGTAAAGGTATTTTTGTCCACATGCTTTTTAATTTAGATTTTTCTTTTTCATTATTATTTTCATATGATTGAAGTTACATAAATGAACATTCTAACATGTTATTTCATGGGCTAACAAGAAACCGTCACAAAGCAGTGAATGAAAATAAAAGTTGTAAACACCAGATATTGTTTTATTCTCTGCTAAATAACAGGATTTGTGTGGAACGTAGACGAAGATTTCCGTGAAGTGCCAGAATCCTGGATCGCTGCTCACAGAGTCCAGCATGAGAACGGCCATCCAGTGCCGGACGAACATGGACACACACCAGGTGAGTTAGAGTCTTGTGAGTGTAACACCTGTACTGAGTGAAAATAATGGCTTGGATATATCTGTCATGAAGGTTGGGTTCCGGTGGATCATACCAACAAGCAGTACTGCTGGCACGCCTCTGTGGTCAACTATGATGCTGGTGTTGCCCTCGTCCTGAAGACACACAGAGAGGATGAAGGATTGCTTGAAATCGTCAGCGTTCCTCTGGCAGACCTCATGGAGCAAACCCTTGAGCTTATTGGAACCAACGTTAATGGAAACCCATATGGTGAATATATATATATTTTTTTTTAAGTCTCTTGCTCACCAAGGCTGCATTTATTGACTTAAATATGCATTTAAAAAAAAATGGGGTGAAATATTATTACAATTTAAAATAAAGTTTTCTACTTGAATATATTTTAAAATGTAATTTATTCCTGTTATGCCAAAGCTGAATTTATAGGATCATTACTCCAGTGTTCAGTGTCACATGATCCTTCAGAAATCATTCTAATGAAACAATGACTTTTTTTTTAGTGATTTTTTGAGTAGTGAATTTATTTGAAATAGAAATAATTTGTAACATATTTAAAGCTTTTACTCTCATTTACTCTTTTGAATGCTAGTTTAACTGTTAAGAAAGTTCTGTTGGTTTAGGACGTGGCTGACTGTGTGATTCTGTAGGTTTGGGAAGTAAGAAGCATCCAGTCCATGTCCTGGTGCCCCATGGGGTCCTGCGCATCCGGAACCCTCCTCCAGTGGAATTCCAGCAGCTGTATTCCTGGTTTCAGGAATGCCAAGAGGGGCGAGTGGAGGGAATCGTTTGGCACTGTGATGATGGGACACTGATCAAGGTAAATAAGGTTTCATATAGGGCTGGTCAATAATTTAATATCAATATATATTGCAATTTTTTTCAATAACGGTGATATGATTTTTAAACATATCTCATATTTCGTTGAATAAACATGAGCACTGCACGTTTCAAAATCAAAACGAGGCAAGGGTGTTTTATATAAATGTATCCTTGAAGGGAACCGAGTGTCGTCAGAAAAGTTTCGATGGCATTTTCATTTGATCTGATGAAGCAGGGTTCATTGTGTACAGCAGTAACCGGGGGAAGCGCTGTTTCTGCCGCTCCAAAAACACCTCCTGCTGGCAGTTTGCATTTTCAAGAAACCCATCTCCAGCAAAGTTTTGTTATTGCTCACTAATTCTGTTTTTCACAGAAACTCTGAGCAATTTTCATATTTTTTATCCTGGCTGAAGTACTTTTGATTCAGTCTATAAGAATAATCAGCCTATGTTATAGTTTAAAGTTAAAGATATTAATTGTTTATTGTTTATTTGACAGTGATTTCACATTTCTTGTTTGTATGAAGGCTTAATATAAATATAAAGTGAACATTAATTTATCTGTACCATTTTTATTTGTAAAATATTATATAGTTTAATAGGACGAGGTTTCATAGACTTCTATGGTCTATTTGTAGGTACATACATCCCTTGTTGGTGTTCTTGGCAGCTTTTCTGAGGCTGTTAAAATATTGTTTATATCAGAATTATATCGTTTCGACCGAAATGAAGAGATTTATTGTGATATAAATTTTGGCCATTTCGTCCAGCCCTAGGTTCATACATAAAACCGTCACTCTTCTGCTGCTGTTATCCACATTCCACATCTTCAGATCAAAGCACTTTAACTCTTGTTCTCCAGATACACCGGCATCATCTCGGTTTGAAATGGCCTGTCGGTGACACCTTCCTGAACACCAGACCTGTGGTCGTCCACGTGGATGAAACGCCTGATCCAGATGCTTCTGAGAAGGACTTGTTCAAATCGTTTTCCAGCATAAACGGAAAACTCTTCAGCTGCATTCGGGACATTCCATTTGAACCGATCCCATAAAATGAAACTACCAGACATTCCTGTGAAATCTGGTTTTAGCCAGAGTGAAGAATCTTTGCCAACATGTAATACTGGTCAAAACAGCTTATTGCAAATTCCCACTGACACTTTGCTCATTTATGCACTTTGATATGTGATGTGTGAGAATGCTGTGATTTGCTTTATATTTGGCACTTTTTCTTTCAGAGAGTGAGTTTTTTTTTTTTTTCTTTTATTCTTTTTTTTTTCTGTTTAAATACATTTCAGAGGATGGTTCAGCAATATGTATATAAATAAATGGAACAAACTGACAGTGATCGTCATTTATTACATGTAATGAGTTTCAAAAATGAGGCAGTGATTTATAGATTAAACGTAAAAGTTAAATCCCTTCAGTTCCAGCTTATGCTAGTAAGACCATAAATCACAAATATTGTAAACTTTATATGAAAAGGCTGTAATATTTTACAAAAAATAAATAAAAAATTTGAACCTACTTGTGAAACATTGTACTTGAATATAAAGCGAAGCAACATTTGCACACATTTGGCTCTAACTGAGCAGTAACAATAAAATCGAATAACCTGAAAAACCATCTGATGTGTGTTAGCTGATAGACACATCTATGGGAAGCGCCAGCTTCTTCAGCTGTTCCTCCAGGATGATGTTTTTCTTCACCTCCAGATTGTAGTTGAACTTTAGATCCTCAAGTTCCTCAAAAAAGTTTTCCAGCTCTCGGCTCATCTTTCTCACTTTGTTCTAAAATGAAATCATTAATAATGTGAGAGATCACATTGAGATCTAAAAACTTTTATCTTTGTTATTTTGTTATATAATTAATTATTTGATAGTTTGAGTTGTGATATTGAGATCTAAAAACTGTTTTTCTCACTTTGTTCTAAAATGAAATCATTAATAATGTGAGAGATCACATTGAGATCTAAAAACTGTTTCTGGAGATCACTGTATTCTATGGTGGGTCTTACCTGCGCTGGTCTTGCTTTGCTGGTTCCAAACTGCTCATCTTACCTTTGGATCTGGCGAAGAAGTTGAGCTTTTCCCTTCTCGAGTTGTTTATTGGCCAATCAAATTGGGAAATATTTGGCAAAGAATGAGTTTAAGTCATTTCTTATGCTTGGAAGTCTCTGTATATTTGCGCGCTTCACCTCAGGGACTGATACTCTCTGACAAGGCCTTCATCAGTGGTCGCTTCCACAGGGATATTTTTAAGCAGTTCCACCTGTTAATACATATTAGGTTATCAGATCTCTGAGAAAAAGAGCATGTTAAGGCCGGAATGCACTACGTTGGGACAGATTTGAAAACACATTTGCCAACATTATAAATGGTTACAGATAAATAAAAAAGACTACCAAACTTTCAAGTCATTCTGAACATGACAAACTCAAGCAGAAACACGTGCCTCGTTGCTAGGAGACGCATGACAAATAAAAACAGTAAGTGTTCTAAAATTGGCTCAAAATGTATACAGTAATGGAAGAATATGGGGATTTTAATAAATAGCTTAAGAAGTGTCTCACTTGTTCCTTTAACTTGCTGACCGTGTGTTGTGTGGCCTGCTGTTTCTCATTCGCCTTTCACTCCCAAGACCTTTCATCTTTTCAATTCAATTCAATTCAATTCAAGTTTATTTGTATAGCGCTTTTTATGATACAAATCGTTGCAAAGCAACTTTACAGAAAATTAAGTTTCTACAATAATTAGTAGTAGTTATCAGTGGTGACTGTCAGTTTATGTGCATATGGCAGAAATGTATGGAAAAAATCAATTAAAGACGTAAACAAACAGACGATGTTCAAACAGAAACAGAACACTATTAACAACAATTATTATATGATGCAATCAAACTTATAGCAAAATTTGGTAGTTCTGTATGTTGTTTCAGGGTTAGCATCATCTGAGTTCTCTTCTCAGGTGTTCTGGATCCAGACTGGAGCTTGTGTAAATCCTAGTTACCATGGGATGTAAATCCCGTGGCAAAACAGAGAAACAAATAGACATAATTAGCGTAGCTGCTGTTCCAATCAAGTAAAATTAATTAGTTCAACTCAAACTAAAGAATAATAATGCGCATTTGATCAGATATAACTGCAGTCCAAAATTATGAGATGCATTATTTGAATGCTTGGACAAAGAGATGTGTTTTAATCTAGATTTAAACAGATGAAGTGTGTCTGAGCCCCGAACATTATCAGGAAGGCTATTCCAGAGTTTGGGAGCCAAATGCAAAAAAGCTCTACCTCCTTTAGTGGACTTTGCTATCCTAGGTACTATCAAAAGTCCAGCGTTTTGTGACCTAAGGGAGCGTGATGGGTTGTAGCGTGGTAGAAGACTAGTTAGGTACGCAGGTGCTAAACTATTAAGGGCCTTATAAGTGAGTAATAATATTTTGTAACTTATACGGAACTTAATAGGTAGCCAGTGCAGAGACTGTAAAATTGGTGTAATATGATATATTTTCTTGACCTGGTAAGGACTCTAGCCACTGCATTTTGGACTACCTGTAGCTTGTTTATTGAAGATGCAGGACAACCACCTAGCAGTGCATTACAATAGTTCAATCTAGAGGTCATGAATGCGTGAGTGAGTAAGTGAGTGAGTGAGTGAGAAGACTTTATTAATCCCGAAAGGGAAACTGGTTTGCCACCAGCTTAAAACATACAGCCAACAAGCACACCACACAGCTAACACACATAAATAAATAATTCAACATTTAAAAACTATAAAACATGATTAAGAGACCACTAAGACATGATTATAACAAGATACAGTTACACAATTCAGAAATGCAAGGCAAAGAACAGACAGTTCAACAGTTTGACAATCAACAGTGTTCATTAAAATATCTGACTGCTGCAGGAACAAAAGTCCTTCTCAATCGCTCACTGGAGCACCGAGGCATAATTAAACGCTTGCTGAAAGAGCTTCTGAGTCCATTAAAAACACTGTGTAGTGGATGGCCTTCAAAAAACATAATTTTTAATTTCGACCTCATCCTCTTCTCCACAATGACCTCAAGTGGGTCTGGGATAAGACCAATAACTGAACCAGCTCTCTTGATCAGCTTATTTATCCTATTTTTATCATCAACAGATAAGCTGCCCCCCCAGCAAAGAACAGCATAAAAAAGAACACTAGCCAAGATCCCCTGATAGAAAACATTTAAAAGCTTTGTACTAATGTTAAAAGATCTGAGTTTTCTCAAGAAGAAAAGTCTTGACTGAGCCTTCTTTATTAAAACATTAGTGTTCTCTTTCCAGTTAAATTTTTCATCCAAATGGACTATGACTGAACAATTTTGATCGGCTGGCCATTAATTATGACTGGGAGGACCTTCTCCTTTTCTTTCTAAAATCAATCACAAGTTCTTTAGTCTTCCCTATATTTAGTTTTAGAAAGTTTGACTCACACCAGCTAGAAAAAGACTGAACCTCCCTTCTATAAGCAAGGTCATCACCCTGATTAAGTAGACCTACTAAGGCAGTGTCGTTAGAGAATTTTTGTACCAGACAGGATGACTGACTATGCCTATAGTCCGCAGTGTAAAGTGTAAATAAAAAGGGAGATAGAACTGTGCCCTGAGGTGCTCCAGTATTAGTTAAAATAATGTCAGACTGTTTGTTACCAAACCTAACAAACTGTGGTCATAATAGCAGATAATCTAAAATCCAGGCAATAGTTGTGTTATGCAGTTTAAAATTAATTAATTTGTTAGTTAAAATATGTGGCTGTATAGTATTAAAAGCACTCGAAAAATCAAAAAACATGATTCTAACAGAACTAGCAGTAGTTTCGAGATGACTATAAATATTATGTAACATAAATAATAGTGCATCATCTACCCCCACATCCTTCCTATATGCAAATTGCAAGGGATCCTGAAAACAGACACCTGCCTAGTCAGATGATCAAGTACAGCCCTCTCAAAACATTTCATAATGTGTGATGTCAGAGCTATAGGCCTCAGATTAGCAAGACTATTTGACACCTTGGCTTTTTTAGGAATAGGAATAAGGCAAGATGTTTTCCACATAACCGGTATTTTAGCAGAGGACAGAGACAAAGAAAACAGTGAATGAAGGACAGAGCATAGCTGGTCAGCACACACTTTTAGGGTACGTGGATGTACACCATCAGGACCTTCTGCCTTATTTGGTTTAATACGCCTTAACTGCAGACGAACCTCTTCAGTATTAAGAATAATAGCTGAACTACAGTCCTCAGAACTGCTCTGCCTAAGATTAGAGAGGACATTCTCATGTACAGAAGAGAAATCGCATTCATCAAACCTGGCAAAAAAAGTATTGGCATCGTTAGCCTGTATACCCAGTTTACATAAACTGGGATTACTAGTCCCATATCCAGTAATACACTTCATACCATTCCATAGACCTCGTGTGTTGCTACTGGACATTTTACCTTCAACACTTTCCTTATATGTTTGTTTGCCCTGTCTGATAATGCCTTTCAACTCTCTTTGGGCATATTTAATCCTTTCTTTATCACCACTATAAAAGGCTGCTTTATTCTTATTAATAGCAGCTTTAACTTCTCTGGTGACCCATGGTTTATTATTGGGAAAGATTTTGATTTGTTTACACAGAATTACAGCCTTGACACCATAATTAATATAACAAGTCACTTTGTCAGAGATACTGTCCAAATCACTGTCTCCTTCAAAAAACACAGACCAGTCGGTGCATTCAAAGCACCCCTTTAGTGTTTCACAAGCATGAACTAGCTTTTCTGCATCAGAAACAGGTAACATGTTTCGTAGCTTGGCAATGTTTCTAAGATGGAAGAATGCTGTTTTTGTAACATGGGAAATATGATTTTCAAAAGACAAGTTACTGTCTAATATAACACCCAGATTTTTGACAGTAGAGGAAGTAACAGTACATCCATATAGTTGCAAATTGTAATCTATGAGATTCTGTGTAATGTTTTTTGGTCCAATAAGTAATATCTCTGTCTTTTTTTTAATTAAATAGGAGAAAAATATTGGTCATCCAGTCTTTTACATTTTTAACACACTCTGTTAGCTTAGATAATTTTGAAGTATTCACCTGGTCTTGTTGAGATATATAGTTGAGTATCATCAGCATAACAGTGGAAAAACTAATCCCGTATTTTCTAATAATATTACCAAGGGGCAACATGTATATTGAAAATAGCAGAGGACAGATCCTTGTGGCACTCCATATTTTACTGGTGATAAATGAGATGACTCCCCATTTAAATAAACCAAGTGGTAGCGATCGGACAGGTAGGATCTAAAAAGGATCTAAAAAGCCTGCCCTTGAATACCTGTATAGTTTTGTAATCGATCTATGAGTATGTCGTGATCTATGGTGTCGAACGCAGCACTAAGATCAAATAAAACTCGCAATGAGATGCAGCCTTGGTCTGATGCAAGAAGCAAGTCATTTGTAATTTTAACAAGTGCAGTTTCTGTGCTATGATGGGGCCTGAAACCCGATCTTGTTTTCAAATAACCTGTGAAGGGAAAAATTAATAATAATAATAATAATAATAATAACTTACATGATGACGAGACTGATTATGTATTTAGGTAAATGTACTACCTGGAAACAACTGAAGATTTCCAGGTCTTGCTGTCTGCCCCTCTAAAGACGGCCCCTTTGACTGTGCCAATAGGAGCCTCTGATTAGTCTCCTCAAGCTCCGCCTTTAGTTTTTCACTGGCTACTTCAAGGTTGGCCTTTGCAACCCTCAGCTTTTCTGCAGCTTCTGCTTCCTGCAATTTGCCACAAAAACATATATACTGTATCATGATATATTAAGAGCATGTTTTACAGATGTGGAGGTAATGAAAATCATTCAACACCTTTTAATATCTTTACGTAAGCATTAATTTTCCATCATGATTTTCTCAATGCCCTTGGTTTTGGACTCAGGTCTTGCGTTTAGCTGTTCCTCTTGTTTTCCTTTCAGCTTTTTTTATATTCAGACTGTAACAAAAAGAAAGATGCACATCATTATGCCAAGTTGAAAATAACTATTTGTCACATCACATTTTTAAACAATATCACAATCTTTTTGTTTCCACAAATTATACAGATGCAGCTTGCAGATGGTCTTTGGAAAAATTTCTTTAAAATTGTTTTATTCGGCAGATGCATTATTGATAAATATTGACAGTAAAACATTTATATTGTTACAAAATATTTATTTATATATATATTTTAAATTCTTTTGAACTTTCTATTTATCAAAAAATCCTAAAAAAAAAATGTTTCATGGTTTCTACAAAAATATTAAGCAGCACAACTGTTTCAAATGCTAATAATAATAAGAAATGTTGTTTGTGTGAATCAGCATATTAGAATGATTTCTGAAGGAATTGTGACACTGAGGACTGAAAATTCAGCTTTGGCATTATAGAATTAATACATTAATAATAATAATAATAAATTACATTTTTAAAGTATTATAATTGAAAAAAAAAACTTTTTACTGTATTTTTTTATCAAATGCAGCCTTAAAAAATAAAAAAACAAGCTCAAAGCCAGCAAAGCTATGGGGTTTTGAACTGGAAGCTTTGTGGGAGTGCCTATATGTTAATTACCATTCGAGCTTTCACTTTGCTTTGTTCTTTCTCACAAAAGGTGGTGACCTCTGATTCTACAGGTCCAAGACATCACTTTATATAACACCTGAATTCAGCTCCTTAGTGGGGGAACATTTTACGTTCTCACTTAAAACAGGGTCCACGTCTTCCTCGGGGATGAAGGACATTGTCTCCTCCATTGATGGTTCTTCAGGCACCACTTTGGCATCAACTGTGTTGAGTGCCATTTCTTCTTCTTCAAGCTCTTTAGACCCTGCAGATGTTTTCAAATTTTGGCTTGGATCGCCTTCAGATATTAGAGACTCAATATGTTGTTCTTCAGGTTCTATCTCCTTATCTCTGTCTTGTTGGTCAACCTCCAGATGTTCTTTTGACATCTCTGGCATTGTGTAAGTCCTACTTTCTTCTGCGTTTGTCTTTTCATTTTCCAGCTGATCTTCTTCAAGAGGCTCTTCAGGTTCTATTTTGTTACTTGTGTTTCTTTTTGAGTTATTTTTGTGTTTGTTTATTCATTTTCATGTTCAGCCACTATATCTTCCTCTTGTCCTCCTTGAGCCTCATCTGGTTCCTCTATATCTGTCTCACCCAATTCCTCTTTTTTGTCGTCTTCTTCCTGTTCACTTTTGTTCTCATTCACCAGGTTCTACATCTACAATGTTCTCTGTTTTCCTCCTCACCTCATCTGCTGCACTCATTCTTCTGGATTCCACTTCTTTCTCCTTCTCCTTGAGGACGCTCCGCACTTTCTCCACCCTGGCCTGCCACTTTTTACCTTCCTCCCACCTCAAGATTTCTTCTTTAGAGGACTGCAAATATAGGAAAAATTCACATATATACATGAAAATTAATACTGTTGTTTTGTTAATAAATCAGAAGGACTGAACAAATCAGAGGAATATAATATTTTATTTATAATGATTAATATACTTTTTAATGATTCAGACAATGTCAGAAAAAAAGCTAGACCGTGACTTCACCACAAAATGCAAAGTGTCAAAGACTAAGAGCTCAAATAAACATCTGACATCAAAAAGGCTTATTTAGGCTTCTTCTACGCCAGTTTCTGCAGTTTCTATTTTAATACATATTTCTGTGATGGCAAAGCTGAATTTTCAGCATCATTACTCCAGTCTTCAGTGTCACATGATCCTTCAGAAATCATTCTAATACGCTGATTTATTTATTATAATGTTATTGGAAGTATAGATCTTTTGTAACACTATAAATGTCTTTACTTTCATTTTTGATACATTTTTTAAGAACTATGTAAAACGTTTTAAAGGTGCTACAGTATAAAAATAAAGTTGTACTTAAACTTTGTAATTGTCAAAAAGCTAAAAAGACTATGATTACACATACAAAGGTTTTTTTTTTTCTTTCAAAGGACCAAAACCTGATAAGCACAAGGATCTGCACAATGGTGTCTAGACGTATTCACTGCCGTCAAAGACAGGCTCTGTTAAACCAGACACTGAGCAGAAGCTCTTCTTTTGCAGAGAAAAAAGAGCTGCTGACTCACTTTCGCTGCTTTTGAGCCAGTGGCAGAATTACTTAAGAACAGCGAGACATACATTTCTTGACCTTAAGCATTCATGGTACAAGTGAACAGGGGTGAAAACACGAGGTCTGACCTGAAGGCCGCTGCTGAGCCTCTGGACCTTCTTCTTCAGCTCATCCAGCTGATCCTCCAGGAACTGTTTTTCACTCTGCAGCTTGTTATGTGATTTCTGGCTCCTCTGCAAATCCTTGTTTAAGTTCTCCAGGTCCTCTATTAGCGTGTTTTCTCTGGCTTTTGCTGCTCGTACGCCATCCTAAGCCTGCTGGAGCTCCTCATTAAGCTCTTTCACACATGCCTGAGGAGGAGCACAGGGATATAAAAATTTGTTGGTTAGGGTTGGGATAAAATTCTTTCATCTTGAAATTTTAAGGATGTTTTTAAAACCAGAAAGTCAAAAGTTCATTGGTTGTCCCATCAATGAACTGTTCAAGAGCATTTTTAAAAAATGTCTCTTCAAGTCTTGGAAATGAAAGCTCATCAAAAGTGGCACAAGGAATCAATATCTTGATATTTAACTTGTTTTCATTTCTCACCTGGCTGTTTCTATAGCGTGCGCCATGGCTTGTGCCGCAGTCATCTGTTTCTGTTGGTCCAGCTCTGCGGTGATGACCTTCAGCTTGTGCGTCAGTGAGGAGATCGAATTGTCCTGCTCAGCCACCGTCTGCTCCATTTCTGTCAAATGCACCAAGTGCTTATTGGTTGGTACAGTGATAGTAGGTTTCTTCATTAGCTCCTAGATAGGAATAAATTTGAGTAGCGTACTAAATATGACAGATTCCATGATTTATAACATTATATATATATATATCAAGTGCACTATAAATTTGTTCTTTCTTGATCCATTTCTGGCACTCTGTCGTAAGTTGAGCTTTATAATGAATACTCTAGGTACCAGAGCGGTCTGTTTGAAACGGTCCAGCGATGTGTCCATATAGACGTCCAGTTTTTGATGGCGTGCCCTGACCTCTTCCTCATGCCTTTTGGCAATCTCTTCCTGCTCCTGGGAAAATAAAAATGAAGATATATGAGTTTTTATATTGTTTTAATGTGCAATATGGATCACCAAGCCTCAGTTTTGAACTTAAATAGGCACCCTGCGGGTCTTTGCTAACAGGTTCTGGTACTTCTTGAGAACCTCTTCTTTTTGATCCAGACGCCCTTGTAGGTTGTTAATGGTCTGGTGGGCGACCTTCAGGGCGGGGTGACAATCAGAGTCCTCCTGTTTGCTCAGGTCCACCAGGAGTTTCTCTCTCTCAGCAGCGAAGCCTCAGTTCATTGATCACTTTGTCCCGGGATAAGATGTTCTGTTCTGATGTCCACAAAGCAGCTTCTTTGTCCTTCAGCTTCTGCTGTAAAAAGGTTTAAATGCAATACAGATGTTATTCTGCTGCACCAGCTCCTCTTCCAGGCCGCTGATGGTGCGTTCCTGCTCAGCCACAATGTTCTTAAGGTATTTAATCTCTTCCGGCTGGGCACCAAGCTCTCTGCTCTGCCTCATTTCCAACAGAAGAACTTCCTCCAGTTTCTTATGCCACTCTCTCACCTGTAGGGGTTGATATTAAACCATAAACACGGTAGTGGAGTGTAAACTACTGTTTATGGGAACAATTTCTTTTATTAATAGGAGTAACATAACTCATGTTAATAATTTAGAAGTAAATCTAATAAATTCTGTAACGAATATAGGAAAAATAAGAATTATATTTTTCCTAAAGAAAATGCAGGCTGTAGTGTAGATCATTGTTTTTAGTTTTTTTTAGTTATATTTTAAGATTATTTTCTAGTACTGGGCAATGATTAATCACATCCAAAATTTAAGTTTTTGTGTACATAATATATGTGTGTGGACTGTGTTTATTATGTATATATAAATACACACACCTGCATGTATATATTTAAGAAAAATGTTATGTTTATATATGAAATATATTTATATATATTTTAAATCCCTGAGCTCCCTTTCTATCCCCTGAGCCTCCAGGTTTAATTTTGAAAAATGTTATGTTTATATATGAAATATATTTATATATTTTTTTTATAACTGATGTGTTTTGTAAAAATGTAAATTAAAATTAAAAGCTTATTTAATGTTCAACACTCTGTTTTATCAAAATAAAATAGAGGAAAAGATTATTAAATGTTTCAGATTGTTTTATAAAGCAAAACTAAATCATATTAAATATTTAACAAACTAAAAAATGTAAATTATAGCATATTTATTGATAATCTATTTTATTAAAATAAAATAAAGAACCTATATGTTTAACAAATTCATAAAATTAAATTAAAGGTTATTAAAATGTTTAACATTTTGTTTTACAAAAATAAAACAAAGCTTATTTAAAGCTCAACCTAATGTGCTTTATTAAAATGAAATAAAATAAAATCACAATAAATTAAAGGTTATTAAAATGTTTAACATACTGTGTTTTTTATAAAAATAAACCAAAAGCTTATTTGATGCCCAACAATGTGCAATAAAATAAAATAAAATAATAAAATTAAATAAAATGTTTATCACACTGTTTTATAAAATTAAAATAAAAGGTTATTAAAATAAAATAAAATGAAAGGTTATTAAAATAAAATAAAATGGGGTGTCTAAGCTAAGGTGTTTTTTTGACATTTTACTATATGGTTGCTATATTCTGGATGGATGCTATGTGATACAAAAGATAAATCAGATCCACCTCAGCAAACTTGGTTTCTAGTTCAAAGTTGTGATTTTCCACCTGTTTGAGGGAGCTCCTCAGGTGCTCATACATCATCTGAGCATGTTCAGCCCACTGCCTTTCATTTAACTCCTTCATCTCCAGCGTTGTGATGCGTCTGGACACAGATACAATCTCACTGTTGGCCAGGGCTTTGGCTGCTTGTCCGTGCTGTTCTCACCACCTGTGAACACCAGAAATAAATAACATCATTTGCAATGCTTTAACACTGCTTTTATGTTTTCTAATCAGTTAGCAGTGACGTTTACCAGTCGTGCTGATGTTTTCCCAGGCCTGCTCCAAAGTGTGAAGCTTCTCCTTGCTGATCTCAAGCTCTTTATTGATGGAGTTAATGCGCTCATGTAAAGACAGATTCTCCTTCTGAAAGGACTGTAGAGTACTGTAAGAAAAACAAAGAAGGTCCACTGCTTAATGTAACATGTAAGCGATGTACCTCCAAGTGCTCCAGGGTAGTTGTCTTCTGAACAAGGTGATTGTCTTTTGTAGGAGGTTTCTGTACTTGACGGTGAGCTCGTGTATTGTTTGTCGGCTCTCTCCAGCTCCGATGCACAAACACTACCATCAAGGAATTTTAAACACTGCCATTTCGTGAGGGCAAAGCAAGTTACAGAGGTCAGCAGAGGTCAGTTACAGCCCTCAGCAAAGATGACCACCATCCCTCATAGTGAAAGACCAGTATGAATATATTAGCCAGGCCAGTTAATCTGTCAAAACACAGCCTTGGAATCCCATCATTCTTTATTTCTTTTTAAGTGATATACATAGGCCTCATACCTTGAACCTCTGCAGGTAACCGATCCTTTTAGTTACAGCAGCCTCCATTTGAGTGAAATCAGTTTGCCATTCTCCTTCCTTAAGTGTTGCTCGAGTCATGTAACGTCATGTCAGACACTTCTCATTCACCTTGAGAACTGTCATTTTTCGGGCCGTCTCAGCCAGCTCCCATCTGATCTCACTCGGGTCCTTTTCAAGAGCCTTAAGCCAGTGCTGGGAATGTGTCAAGCAGATACTGGGAAGTGTAAAATAAAAAAAAGCAGTGTTGTATTATATGAAGACATAAGGCATTTAATAACCATTTGCTAAATTGATTTTTTCCGATGCAATGTTTCAAACCAAATTTTTCAAATTAGAGACATCAGTTTGTTAGCAAGTCATTACAGTTATACAGATTTGAGTCACGGGTGAGCCTATGAAGAAATAATTTTAATTTCGGGTGAAAATAATCAACTATCCCTTTAAGAGACTTACATCATACTCTTTGACTTTTTACTGCGTCCACCTCCTTTTGTTCCTCGAGTTTGGATTTCAGAGTCTCTCTCTTTCTGCCAAGACTCCCTCTCGCTGAATCAGAGCACATGAGGGGATGTAAAATCATGCTTTACTGGTCACTGAGCATATGTGTAATCGCACATGTTTTATAAGCAATATTTTTGGATCAGCATACCTCTATATATAAAATATTTTATCATATAAACGCTCCTATTGGCTCAGCATACCTTTGATACTCCTTGTATAGTAGTCCTTGTTGATGGCGGATCACTGCAAATCTTCTTTTATATTCTTCCAGAGCCGAACTGAGCTGCTCAGTGGAATCTTCTTTGTTTTTGATCTCCTGAACATCCACAGTCGGGAGTCTTAATATTATGTGCGTTACATCTGGTTTCTGTTATAATGTGATACACGCACATGCACACACACACACACACACACACACACACACCTGTAGGAGTTGTATCGTGTATTCATTGAGAGCGTTGATGACCTCGGCACTAGTTGGTGTCATCTCTTCAGGCAGAGCTAATGACTTGTAAGGGATGGAAGTGCCAGCTGATTTGCTCATTGATTCAACCTCACTTTCCAAGTGAGCAATCTACAAAAAAAATAACATAGCACATAAAAGAGATGAAAACCAGTTTTTTTTTTAGATCAGTAAAAGTTTACTTTTTTTTGGTTAGAAATGATTCAAAATCAATATTTGAGCAAGTACATAAGTACTTTAGCCCGATTCACAACGGAAAGCTTATAATGTTTTTTAATTTGAGTGGAACTGGTGGGAATTCGTAGGAAATTTGAGCATGGCACTGCGTCATTACATCATGTCTGTAAACATAAAGAAGTTGTCTTTTCTTTTCTTTTTCACAAAGAAAAAAATTCCACAAATAACTGTAATTGCAGGCTTTCAAACAGAGATGGCGACAAAGAGGCAAAACTTATGGACTACAGCTTAGTTATATTTATAATTGTAGTTTTTGTTATTTATATTGAGATGATAGAGATTGTTTCCTCACTAGCTGTTTTCATCTCCTGCCGTAGCTCCTCGTTGGGGCCGGTCAGCGGATCTACTTGTGTTCTGAGGTGGAGGCTCTGAGACTACTTCATCTCCAGAGCCTAACAGTACACAGTTATCACTCATATATGTTGTGAAAGGATATTTAGGAACAGTAATTTCACTTTGCTGAGATTGGGAAAAGATGGTAAACTGTGTGTTAAATTATCACAAATTTATCAGGATGACTAATCAACAGGTCTACACTAATGGAAACTATGCAGATTTCCACAGAATTTGACTGCCTGTTGCCACTTGCATGTTCATCAATTTTCCCCACTACAACTGCATTTTGTAAAGGTTTTTTTATAAAAAAAAAATAAAATTAAATAAAGTGTCAAATTTAAGCTAATATGGTTATATTTACAGCTACCAATGAGAGTGTTGCACTCTCAGCTCAGTTAAACACATTTTACCACAACAAGGCCATTAAATGTATAATTTTACATTTAAATGTACAATTTTAAGTGCATAATTATGACATTTAATATTTATTTACAATTAGTTAAAAATACAATTTATTTTACATCAACAGAAATATTTTTTTTCATTACATATTGTATTACACATTAAATGTGAAATTTTATATGTAAATGTATTAAACTGCATAATTACATTTATTATTCATTTATAAATGATAAAATGATTACATTTTTTCACACCTATAATTTTATTCCATTAAAATACTGTATTATTATTTAGATTTATAATTTTATATTTACATTTATTATTTTTAAATGCATAATTATGAGATTTATTATTTATTTTACAAGTATTTTTATTATATTTTTAACTAGCATTTATAACTTTAAATGCATAATTATAGATGTTTTATATTATTATTAATATAAAAGATAAAATAAAAATATGAATAATTAATTTTATTATTAATATTACTTTTTATTTATTATATTTTTAACTAGCATTTATAACTTTTAATACATGATTTTAGATTTTTTTTATTTTTTATTTATTATTTTATATACTTGTTTTTATATTTTATTATTTATTATTTTATTATTAATTTATTATTTCTAATTATTTTCACACAACACTGCAAGTATGCAAAGGTCACGCGGTGATGCTGCTCACATCTGCCTTTGAACTGAGCAGATTCTGTTCTCTTGAGCGCACGTTCTTTCTCTGTGTTGCTCAACTCTTTCTGCAGACGCTCGTTCTGAAAATCAAACAGGTTGTTAGCTTAGCTTTAATGCTTATGATGTTCAAAACTCATTCTTTACTGATAAACGGCTTACTTTGCGTTTCATCTCTTCATCAGTGGATACAGAGACAGGCCTCTCTCTAAAATATCTGCTGGGCTTTTCTTCAACACTGTCATCAAGCAGTGAACTACTAACTACTGATATGCCTTAAAAAGGAAATGTGCTGTCAAGGTTTATGTGAATAGGATATGTGTGTGTAACTGATATACACCATCTTGGAGATAATTTCTCACCTTTGTCCTTCACCAGCGCATGAATGTTTCTATTTTTTGGATGTGTCTTTTTCTGTTCGAGATTTTCATTTTAAGGATGGTCAATTCAGGGGTCACGGACAACATTAAAGAGGGCTAACAGAAAAAAATCAGACCATAAAGATAACGTTAATCGGTTTTACCTCTTTCAGCAGGATCTGGTTCTCAGCATTGTACTGTCTCTGCTTCAAAACTTTTGATCTGCGGAATTCACTCAAATCCAGTTCTTCCTCTGGATTTAATCCTGGTGTCAATGAGAGTCAAAGCAGATTTTTATCTTAGCAAAATCAACAAGAGATATGAAAACAATCTAATATGTCTGGGTGTAGAGATCATTTATACGGGATTCCTGAAAGAATAAAAGCAGGCTGAGGAAACTTACCAAGGCGTTCTCATAGGTCTTCATTCTCATCTAGCAGATTGTTGATTTTGATCTCCAGTTGGTTTATCGCTTTTATCATGGATTCTGTTTCCCCGGTCTCTCACTCGGATTTGATTTTTGCATTCTTTGATCTCAGTGATGGCAGCTTCCAAACCATCCGTCCCCTAAAAGACAGTGGAGTGTTTCAAGCCAAACTTCTTTTTAAGTATACTGTAAAATTCTATAGACTAAAGTTACTTGTTTTCTGAATGTTTACCATTTGACTTTTTTGTGATTAATACTTGCTACCTTCCAACAACAACAAAAAAAAAATTGTAGAATTTGCATTAAACTACTAAAAGCTGCCAAAAGTGCTATAGCTAGAATCTAGTAAGGATGAAAATTATATTAATAAATCAAGTACAACCTGATATTATTTATTTTATACGAAAAGATGGATTATTTGAACATAAACATGTATATCTGTAAGGATTGGTCGCAACGATAGACACAATAAAACTCATAAACAGAGCTCAAGTCTTCCAACTTGCGCTGCTGCACGCCGGTGTTACCTTTATCTTTCTTTACCGGTTTCTTTAGCTCTTCAATGAGCACAGCATTCTTTTGCATTTCTGTTGTGTACTGCTCAGCTTGCTCAGACAGCATCTTGATTTGGTTGTCCCTCTCTTGCACAGCCTTTTGAAGTCAAACACAAAGTCAATGACTTCCTTAACCCCCGTTGGGATAAAATAAGATGAAGCAATATGATGGAAACAGATGAGTGATGACAGATGACAGATGTAAAGAATGACACATAAAGCAAAGGAAATGAAAAACAGAGAGACTCACGCCACACAGTTCATATATGACCTGACTTAGCCGAGTGGTAAACAAAAGAGAATGGAAAAAGGGAACATTTGGAAGCCAACGAAGCAGTAATGAATAAAAGGAGAGTGCATCAAAAAGAACACACAAATAGAGAGAGACATAATACCGTACACAAACTAAGTCAGATGCAGGCCTGTTCCACACATCCTGCGTCTGTGGCCATATTAATAGGATCCAGCATTCACGCTGTGTTCAGAAGCATCACAGTTGCGATGAGGAGTTCTGCCACTGAAATATTTTTCGTCATTTGTCATATATATATATAACTTAAACACATTGAAATGCACTATAAACCTATTGATCAACACCATCTTTTGCAATGCAGGCTTCTATGAAGGAAAAAAAAATGTGTAAAACAATGCATCCGGCAGGCTAAATTCCACACGCAGTGACAGACAAATCTCACTGGATTTTTGTCATTTTAGCGGTTTATAGCTACACTCTGAGGTTTGGGGTCCATTCCTTATAAATTCATTCAAATATAACCACTTCCTCATGTAAATTCAATTTTTACAATAATCAAGTTTGTTAAAATGATCAATGGCCAACTTCAAATACTACAAATTCTATTAAAGGAGTGCTATTCAAGGAACTATTTAATGTAATAATCCAGAAATCACTTATTTTCAGTATAGAGTATATATTTGGTCATGATGCCGCAAACGCAGGATTTGTGAAACAGGCCTTAGACAATGAGACATACATTTTATCTTAATTAATGGGATAAAAAAATTGGAAGTAATATGTTTGGTTGATAAATCTAATTTATATCATAGAAAGAAATACAAATAATGACTGAGTATTAAAATACCATCACCTCTATATACGTGATTAATGAACTGAACTTAAATTCAGAAATGATCATTTCTTATCAAAACACAAGTTTATATATATACCCAGTGTATAATTTATATTTTGTTTGCTTGTTTTCTATTTTAATATATTTTAAAATGACATTTATTCCTGTGATGCAAAGCTGAATATTCAGCATCATTACTCCAGTCTTCAGTGTCACATGATCCTTCAGAAATCATTCTAATATGCTGATTTGCTGCTCAAGAAACATTTCACCTGCCGCAGTGCGATAATGTTGCTTTTGTTAGAGTCCATCTGATCAGCTCGATGTTTGTCCCTCAAGTGTCTGATCATCTGCTGATACTCAAAATTTCCAAATCTTTTTCTGATAAAATATTCTGAAACACAAACAAATACATGACAGTTTACAGCATTTAGAACTTTATGTATTTTTTTTTTTATTGTTTAATCTTATGCACAAACAAATACATGACAGTTTACAGCCGAGAACCCACCCCCCCCCCAGCCCCCCCCCCCCCCCACCCCAAAAACCACAACCCACAAAGAACAACCCCCCCCCCAAAAAAAACCCCCCCCCCCCCCCACCACCCCCCCCCCACCCCCCCCCCCCCCCCCCCCCAAACCCCCCCCCACAACCACCAAAAAACAAAAACCCCCCCCCCCCCCACCCACACCCCCCCCAACAACCCCCCCCCCCCCCCCCCAAAAACCCACCACCCCCCCCCCCCCCCCCCCCCCCGAAAAGAAGACAGAAACACAAACAAATACATGACAGTTTACAGCATTTAGAACTTTATGTTCACACTGTTTCAGTGTTGGTCTATGGAATGCCAGGATATATGGTGTTGACAAACCTTGCAGTAATTGAGCAACTCTAATTACTAGTTGTTCAGCTTTTTGGGCCTTTTCCATCAGATAACATGTCTATTCAGTTACAATGGAAATAGTTATAGTGCTTGGACTCATCAGGATGTTAAATATGATACTCGTTGGTTAATTTGATATTCCTCTACAGCAGCAATTTGTATTCCATTTGTTATGTGCCATAAATATTAAAAACAGTAGAACTTTTGAGTGTTTTAACTCTCTCAATCAGGTTATGTGAACTTCATTTGTGTCTGGAGTTTATTCTTTACTTTGAACTAGACTATAAAAATATTCTCCATTTTACATTTTTATAAGCTGAATTGCACTGAAGATGCGTGCTAGCACAATGTAAAAAAAACCCCAAAACAAATATTTTTTTTGGATTGTTTCCTCAGATGACAAAATTGTTGGTTGAGTCTGGCACAAAGCAAATATTTAACCTTTTGTTCAGAACTTCAGAAAAATGACTCCTCAAAGACGTGAGCAATTTCAGACAGGTAAAAGGACATACAACCAAAAGAAAAACAACAACAGCCACTTCTGCAGGGGTGATGAATGGAGAAAGTTCATGGAACCTGACCTCATTTGAAAACAAACTGGTTTTATTTGTCAAAGCTGACATTTCCGAGTTTGGGCTCATCTTCCACTCTTCAACTTTGGCATTAACGGCAGCCATAACTGGGTCGTCCTCTTCAACTCGAGCCTGGATTTGTTCATTTATTAAGAGTTTGTGGCTACGTGTTCTGTACTAGACTAACTGAGACTTGTCATAGCACTTGTATACCGTTGTTGTTCTCTCGTTGATCTGATTGTTTCTACTGTTCTCATTTGTAAGTCGCTTTGGATAAAAGCGTCTGCTAAATGATTAAATGTAAATGTGAAATGTAGCTCTCTGACCTTTAAAAAGACATGCATTTAAAATGAGTCCATTAATAACAACTATGTATTTTTCTTTTAATCATGAAAGAGGCCACCCCTCCATTACATTCATGCACTCTCACTAACTACTCAGATTTATGCAAAACTCGACCTTAACTGTTTATTTCTGCTCAAAGTAGCTAGGAGAACCAGTTCATGTGGCACAAACATTATATTGACCAATCAGCATCCAGGACATAATCTTGATTAAAGCACCTGAAGCTTGGCATGACCTCTTTTTTTTCAGCTGATCCATGATGGTGTCCGTCTGCTGGACTGCGATCTTCATCTTGTTGTATTCATCCATCATCTTCTTCATCTCGTTCACAGACTTTATATAAATAAAAATTAAAACTAAAATCTTGAATACTGATATAATGGAAAAAAAATTTAAGTGCTACTGAAGTGTATGTATATAAATTAAGAGTGAAAATAAAAAGAAATTATATATATATACTTATATATTTTGTCAAACAATTAGTCGCGATTAATCACATCCAAAATAAAAGTTTTTTTTTTTTTACATAATATATGTGTGCACTGTGTATATTTATATATATATATATTTATATATATATAGAAAATATTTACAATTTATATGTAATTATATTTAATCTAGAAACATAACATTTTTCTTAATGCTTTTAAACATTTTTCTTATATACATTTATATATATTTATATTTAATTTATAAATATTTAAAGCATATGTAAATATGTAATTTTATTTTTTTTTTTTTGATATTTTGATAGCACAAATATATACATAACAATTTTTATTTTTTAATTTTTATATTATATATGTTTTTGAGAAAATGATAAATGTGTAAAATAAATGTAAAATATGTCCAATTTAAAAAAGTACTGCAGCATTAGAGGTGTATTAATTTAGACGTTATGATGGCATTATATGGCAGGCTGAAGGTGATTTGGGGATCACCTGCAGGTCCTCCATGCTCTGGTAGAGCTGTTGGTTGGCTTTGGTGAATCTCATTGCTGAAGAGGCTCTCTCTGCTCTGTTTCTTTTCTGAAGAACTCCACATCCTATTGCAGTTGCTCGTTCTGCAGTAACGAACAAATCCATCATTCAACCTGCTGTCAAGCATGATTCATTACTAAATGAATTGATATCATAAATAATTACAGGTTGTCATATTAGTTAATTAACAGCACTTTTGAATTCTCCATTCCAGATGTTTGACTCACATTGCAGTAGTGCTGATTCATTTTCTATAATTGCACAGTGGTAACAGAAAGAGAAAGATTTAAAACTGTAGTCCATATAAAAGCTTTGCACAGGAAATGACTGGACATACCTCTCTTTTGAGTTTCCTGTTCTTCTCTTCTGCCTCTTCAGCACGGTGTCAGACTCTGTTCCATGTTTTGTGTGTTTTGCTCCCAATGTGTTTCCATGTCCATATTTGGTCCTTCCTGTTCCTGTCTCCATTGTGTTAATTTGTCTCCTGGTGTTCCCCGTTTATTTCTATTGATCCCAGGTGTGTCTCGTCATCCCCTCGTCTTGTCATGTGGATAAATAGTGTTCCCTGTTCTCAGTTCAGTACTGTTGATGTCAACTCCTTGTGCTACGTGTGATTCCTGTGATATGAATAGCTTGGTTTAGTACTCCTGGTCTCCTCGCTCCGTGTTCCTGTGCAGTAGCAAACCGTGACACACGGAGAGCCAGCTGCGAGATGCAAAATATACAACCAATGCATTAGATTGTTCTCAATCCCACACCATCCCTATTATTATTCTAAAGCTTTTTTTAAATCTACAGGACATTTTTCCAACAATTAATACACATAACTTTTTTTAACATCGCATTTTTGACGCATCTTAATTCAATTAATTGCGGTAAAATGATTTATAATTATAAACCTTTTAGACTTTAATTACCAAAACCTAACATTTATCAGACCCTGTCTATAGCATATCAGAATGAAAAGGGAAAATTTTATTCCATGTTCTTAATTTTTACACAAATTTAAACATGCATCCAGCCAAACACTCAACTGTTGCCAAAGTTAATGTAAAAAAATGCAATTTTATTTCATTTATTTAACAGCTACTAATGTTTGATATGTTATATGTGATATGATAACATTCAGCCAACATTTAAATTAACATTCCTATTATCTAAGGTATATTTTACTGTTATATTGCATTTTATCAACTTTTATCTATTTAATTTGGATGTTTATTGCTGGAAAATAACAAAATTACACAAGTTCTGGTTTTAAAATGCATAAATGCAACAGGGTTATATATCTCTGACACTGGTGAGTTGTGCAAAACAACTATAGTTTTAACAGACAGCAACACACAAGGACTTAAGCCTGTAATCCTCTAAAGACTGTACTTGTACACAGATGATGCAAATCAAATAAGTGCACTTGTACACACAATTATTAGTGAAATACCTCCCTTTCCTCTAGCTCACCTTCCAGCTTTAGGACTTTGGCTTTCATCTCATTTTCTGTAATCATTTAATACACATGCATAAATATATAACTTAAATTGCACCAATATGTTAAAATTCTTACAATCAACTTAATAACTTATAAAGCATAAAACAATAAAATATTAGGATGTTGTTTGAAACAATTCCAGTGCTTGAAAAGCTCTAGCATTTAACATAGTTGTTAGATAATCTGGTGACACTTTAGACTAATTCTCACTATTAACTGGTTGCTTATTAACATACCTATTATAGACATATTGGCTGTTTATTAGTACTTATAAAGCACATATTCTGCGTGACCATATTCTACATCCCTAATCCTAGCCAACACCTAAACTTAACTAACATAAATTACCTTATTAACTATTAATAAGCAGCAAATTAGGAGTTTATTGAGGCAAAAATCATAGTTAATGGTTTGTTAACAGTGAGAATTGGACCTTAAAATAAAGTGTGACCGATAATTTCAGCCTTAGGTTTGCTATGTATTCTGGATTTTTAAATATATAACTTTGAACTTAAGTCTAAAATGATATGCTGAAGAATTTTAAGATTGAGATTTGAAATCAATTCAAAATCGAATAGCTGTTGATGTCATATACAGTATGCATGATGAATTCTGATTTAAACCAGTACATGTTTTATGAATGAAAATACAATTTTTTGGTAAGTGATCTTGAGTCAAAAAAAAAAAAAAAAAAAACACTCTGTAAACCATTTTATTATTTTTTTTATTAAAAGACACTACTATTTTGCTACCTTGCAAGCACTGTTATTTCCTGTGGGAAATGGAAATTGAATAATGTCTGTACATACCAATTCTTGCTTGCTCTGCACCAGCACTGTCTACAACCTCATAGGCACATTTAATTTCGTCCAGTTTCATCTAAGGGGCAATAAGACATCCAATGTAACATCTAGACTGGCCCATACAATACTATTAGAATGACTGACAGCAAGTGCAGATGGACTTCAATGACCAAAAAATTATTAGTAAAAGAAATTCAAAGCTTTCCAACTGAAAGAAGCAGATGTGTGGTGACGGTGTATGAGTCTTACCCTCAGGAGTGTTTGTGAGATTCTAAAGAGTTAAATCATTTTCTCTGAATCATCTGCTTTCAGGTTCCGTGGCTTGACCTACATGGGAAGGAAAGCATGACTGTCAGATGAATTTACAGGGATTAGAATGTTTTTGTCCCTCACACATTCCAATAAGCAGATGTCAGTTGGGAAGCAAACCAAAGATACAGATCTTCAGCATTTTTTCCAGTTCTAGATTTTTTCTTTCTAGATCAAAAAATAATCAGATTATATAATCTAAAATGTGCAATATTTATTTATTACATATATATATAAATACACACAGTCAGTATATATTTTGAAAATATTTACATGTATACATTTATATTTTTATGTTTTATATAAATATATTTAATTTATAAACTTTTTTTTTTTTTTTTTTTTAAATATTTAATTTGTTTTTTTTTTTTTTTTGTTTACATATAAAATAAGTGAAGTTAAATTTATTATTTTAATTAAAACTTATTTTGGATGCGATTAACCATTTGACAGCACTAATATATATTCTTCATATTATATATATATATATATATATATATATATATATATATATATATATATATATATATATATATATATAAAGCTATTATTAATAGATAAAATACAAAATATGAGACGTGTTGTGTGATAAAAAAGGTAAATATCACATATAAACAATATTTTATAATATCTGTAAGTGTCAAAATACAAAATAGTGTGAAATTATTATCAAAAATATGAGTTTACATGATTTAGGAGATGTTAAATATTCTGCCATTTTTTTTTTTCAAAAAATGTTTTAAATATAATTTTTATCACTGTCATTCCCACTACAGAATGTTATGTAAACACAAAAAATAATTAATGTGAAGATCCTGATTGCTGATCATTGTACTTATCTACACAGTTCTTATGCCTTAAAACGACACACTTACCATCAAAATTAAATCAGATTTTCTCCCAGATCTTCTGGGTCTACTCTCATGAGCAGCTTCTGTATAAGTGTCCTGCAGCGCTGAACTGAGCAACATTTCACCTGTTAGATGTCAGAGTGATGTAAGATATCGTTTTATTGCCAAACTTCTACACAGACAGTAAAATGTAATGCTAAGGTACAGTGTTCTTCTTACAGGGCACTATGAACACACCCTCGTATGTGAACGCAGAATAATAACGGCAGGTTAAAAGACAATATAGATATTAGCAATAATTGTTGTTTTAGAATTGTATACAATTGGTCATATTTTGTTTAGTTTGTTAGGTATAGTGTTAAAAATCGAATATTGGTTTTAAATGCCTTCCTTAATGCCACACATGCAACTTGTGCACGTATTCATAAAAAAAAAAAAAAAAACAGAAAAAAACACAAGACAGAAAATCACGCATTCAGACCTTACTGATAAAACAACCAAGCCATCTAGTGTTCCCCTTGTTCTGCTGCTGCTAGGCAACCGTGAAAACAGTCGTAAAGCGGAACGTCGTAAATCCGTCTCTTCGGGTTCTTGTTTTTACGCCGTACGATTTCTGACGCTCATTAAATTAATCCCCATTATGCGGTACGTTTATTACAAAGGGTGTAATATGAAATATATATATATCTATCTATCTGCAGATATATTTTTAGTGGGATTACATTGTCGAAACATAAAGTTTTAAACTAGTACTTTGTAACTCATTACTTTTATTCTACCAAGCATTTTGACCCGGAAGCAGTTTTTGGTCGTTGCTAAGTCAATGCTTGAGATCGAACTTGAAGCTTCAGTTAAAATAAAAACACGTTCTCTTTTCGTCTAGTTTTAAGCAGGAATGACGAGGTGAGTTGTCCGTGTGAGTGTACGGATCACTGAGGTCGGACTGAGACTTGTTTACATGACAGAAGTCAGTGCATGCTAACGGGACAGCTGAAGTTAATCAGATCAGTGTCCTGTTCATTTAACCCATAGGTTCTTCTAAATATCACTACATTCCTTATGTATTAGTGATGGATGTTGCATTGATGTTTTTATAACTGAAATGTCGGAATTATTCGATTAATCTTAATGAAAAGCTAATGCTAACTGATAGCTGGATGGGCTGGTCCTGATTTATGAGCTCCGCTCAGATTATTGTATTATTCTGATCATTCGACTGATTTAATCGTGTTTTTAGGTTTGCAGCATAGAGGCAAAAGGTCGCAGTGCCGTGGGCCGATTTAAACAGGGTTATAAAGGTTATAGATCATTTCAGGGGATTTTAAAATTCTGTTTTACAGACAGGAAAAGGTCATCGAAACCAATGAAATATTGAAAGGCATGTTTAATAGTGATTATATATTTGTGCAGTGCATCATTGTTTGAAGTATTCTTTAAATACACTTTTATAATATTAATATTTTGAATTAGTTTTTATTTTAAAATTTTCATTTTTAGTTTTAATTTTAAGTTAAGTATTATTTTGTCTTTGTATTAGATTTGAAAAAATATTTCTTATTCTTATTAGTCATTGTAATATTTAGTTGTAGACATTGTAATACTTCAACGATTTTTAATAATTGTAGGGAGAGCTTCTGAACACCGTTCTTGATATAATAATAATAAATAACAGTAACAAATTTTCTGCCTTAAAATAGAAGATAAAGATAAAACTGTAAATGGTAGAAACAATAGCTTGAAACGTTGGTCACTACTACGTGATTATATAGATAGATAGATGGATAGATAGATAGATGACACTATAGAGCACAGAAATAGAAATATGGACTTTATTTATTTATTTATTTATTTATTTTTTTGAATGATCCATGGAAACCTTTCCACAATATTGGATTTTTGTCTAGTGTATAGCAAATCTAGCATTCATGTAGTCTGGAAGGCCATTGTCAAGTTCAGCAGGCCATCTGAGGTCACTGAAGAATGTAGGGCGTGGCCTAGTTTATTAAAACAGCTAATAATAGTAATTGCGATGAAATTTGGTGAATTTATGTAATACATTACTCTGAGAAGGCAACAAGAAATGACTCGACTTGTTAGTGGAGCTATAAAATTCATAAACCTTAAAATGGCATGCGTTTCAAATATGTGAAAAAATGAGTTGCAATGATTCAAAGCAGTTCACAGAATGTCTGAATGGTTGATTAACAAAATGGTCGTATCAGGAGTGGCAGTTGTTTCTCCTCTGCTCTTGCAGTGCTCAATGAGGTCTCACGTCAGCGATGGCTGTAGTGTCATGGAAGGAGATCTGTCTTCTGACTGGACTGGTGGTGGGCTGCTACTGGAACAGCCTGTTCTGTGGCTTCGTGTTCGATGATGTCTCTGCTATCCTGGATAACAAAGACCTTCGCCCCAGCACACCACTGAAGAACCTCTTCCTCAATGACTTCTGGGGCACACCCATGTCAGAGGTAACCTTGAAGAAATTCAGCTCGGTTTATCAAGATGGGATGTTTTGTATCCAACCTTGTTTTGTTTTTTGTTTTTATCCAGGAGAGGAGCCATAAGTCCTACAGGCCGCTTACTGTGCTCACCTTCCGCTTCAATTACCTGTTCAGCGAGTTGAGCTCCTCATCATACCACCTCCTCAATGTGGTTCTCCACGCTGTGGTGTGTGTCCTCTTCCTCCACTTCTGCCGTCTGCTCTTGGACCGAAGCACCAGCCTCATAGCGGCTCTGCTGTTTGCAGTCCATCCCATCCACACAGAGGCTGTAAGTAACTGCTATTACATCACAGATTGATCAACATGGTTTATGTAACAAAGTCATGAAGATAAGCTTCATTTGTTGAATTTGCTTCTGCTACTTTCATGTTAAGGGACTCTATTGGTCAATATGCCACAACCGTGTTGAAGTTTCTTTTATGATTTACTCTTCGCCTTTTTTGCTCAAGGAAACTATCTTTGGCACAAAGCTGAGGAACAAATGCTTGAATTAAGTGTCTTTGCAGATGCCACCTCATGGTGGCAGTAATAGGCTGAGCTTGCTGTCCCAGTGTGCACTGCATGTAAATAGTCATGCATTATCATGGAAAAACTTTGAAATTGACTTTGCTATAGGACTGGTGTTTGTTTATCAGGTAGAGATCTGTGCTGCTGATAAAATGGTTGGGGGATCAGTCCCTGTGCGGGTGACCTAAAAACTGGAGTTTTAATCTGATCTTAGTCTTTCTCTAAAACTATTATACCCTCTATAACAGTGCTTATCTTTAGACCGACTATAGAAATGATGTATAGTACATTTCTTTGCATAAAAAGTTCCTGCCTACTAAGCAAAAAAAAAAAAAAAAAAGTAACATTTAGTAACAATAATGAATGATATTATACTCAATTGTTTACTCTGAAATAGTCTAAAAGGGTTATTTAATTAATATAATATTTGTTGTTTATAATATGTAATTCTAAATATTAAATTGTTTTTGATCAATTATATTTTTGTAATAATAAGTTTGCATTTATGTGTTTAGCAGATGCTTTTATCCAAAGCAATTTACATTGCATTCAATGGGATTAGAATTATACATTTCTATAATTATATATATATAGTATACACTATATATAATATGCATTTTATTCATATACCCAAGACGTGTCACAGTAGTTTTGAATGAGGAACAATGCAATGCTCAATATGGCCACTATCAATTGAAGCCCCCCCTTCTAAGTAAAAGAGCCAATCACTAATGGCTAAAGTCATTATTTATATATATATATATATATATATATATATATATATATATATATATATATATATCTATATATATATATATATATATATATATATATATATATCTCCACTGTTGCAATTAGATTAACCATGTTTATTGGAAAAGCTAAAATAAAGACATGTCTTTTTGTCATTAAATTAACTAAATAAATTCACAAAATATATGAAAAATGTCTTTAAATTACATTTTTTTTTAGACATGATGCAAACAAATCATTTAAGTTGGATTCCTTTTGTTTAGCGATTCACAGAAATACAGAAATGAATCAAACTCTGAAGCTCCAACTTTTGCCACTGAGGTATAAATCAGACACATTATAAAACTGCTTATCTTAATCAAATTTAAATCTGGAAATAAACAGAGTTTAGGAGGAAAATTGGATAACGTTATGAAGTTCAATGAATGAGAAATATTTTAAGGTCACTAATTAAATAAGCAAATTTGTGACACCAAGCATGTGAACTCCTCAAAGGTCAGATTCTTTGCTTCCATTGAGGCACAAGATGCTGTTTGGAGCATTCTCAAGTCGTGGTCATTGGGGTTTTCACAAACTTTGGAGGTCATGCAGTTTGAGTGCTGCTGTCCATGAAGCAAAACTGAATACTAAAACATTCTGAAATGTAACTTTTTAATCAAATTTATATTCTTATGCTATCAATTGTAACGAAAAAATGCATTCAATTAAAGTTAAGAACTTTTGCACTGTTTGTCTGTCTTTTGGACTCCACTGTATATAATGTAATGTAACAATTAATTCTGCATATGATGATCTTATATAATCCCTTGCAGTATTTTCAGCAAAAGTTCTTACAGGTTGTATGAAAGGGAAAAAATCATTTGTTTTACGGTTATGATTGATTGCTTAAAACTGGTTTCTCTTGCACCTGTCACATGACTCTTCGTGGCATAGACTTTCCAATCTCTAGTTGTGGCGTAAGAAGAAACCTTATTGTAAAAACACACTTTATAAAAGATAATGTCAATCAAACATAAGGCGTTTCATTTTACATGAATCGGATTGGCATGTATTGGTTAATTGAAATTCCACCTGTTATGAATGTTGAAATCTTTCGCTATGTGCAGGTGACAGGTGTCGTTGGCAGGGCTGAGTTGCTGTCCTCCATTTTTCTGCTGGCTGCTTTCCTGGCATACACCAAATCAAAAGGCGCCGATCACTCCATAGGTAAGCGTTGCCATCGCATAACCGCATAATCACTGCATGCACGCTGCAACAAGTTCATTCCTAGGACACGACGTGCAAGCTGCGACTCGCCTGCCATTCAAAAGCTCACCGAGCTCCCCACCCAGAAGTCTTGAGTACACAGCTTCAGTTTCACAGATCGATCAAATTGGCATGTTGTTTCTGACTTGATGCATTTCAACACAATTATTATAATATACAGTCAACCTCCCACAATGATTCTTGCAGTTTTTTTTTTAGCAGAATGTAAATCCCGTCATAATATTTTTGTTGTTGCCTTGTCTATGGTGTGATTATTTTCTTGTTTTATTTGATTTGCTTTTCTTTTGTTCATCTTCAATTAGCAGTCACCTTAGTTTTAAGGTGTAAAAGGAACTGCAAGATTAAATATCATTGTATTGATTGCTCTTTATATACTATGAGGCACAATTTGACCTAAAATAAACGTCATTAATATCTCAGGTGGCATAGAGCCAGGCCACCTCTGCATTTGTGTTGTTGTGTAACTCCTAATTAATAATAATCGTCAAATGAATTATATGATATGCCAATCATTTAACTGAATCAACTACAATTAAATGCAATATTTGTGACAGACAAAAGCATTTGATTTAGAATTCAGTATAATTTTATATTTCGGTATCTCTTCGGTATATCTTCAAACGCGAGCAACTCCCATCTGAATTTAAAAACCATCTCAAGATCCTTGCGTTCAGTTCCATTTGTTGCACTCCATCCAGCTGTTTTTGAACACAAGACACAGTCGTGTGAACGGCTCCTAATTCATTCTGTGCTGCCTGCGTTGGGAGTGTGGTTTGGCGAGTCATATTGTGATAAATAATCATGCTAAATTAACAAGTTAAATCGACAGCCCTGTTTATTTCAGTGTTTTTCTGCGATTCCCTTTCAAAGACTTGTGGGACGGGATTCCCAAACCACCCAGTGAACAACAACACCAGGCTGCTTTCCTTCTTCCACTTTCTTAAATCTGAATGATGTTTGAAAGATGCATAAAGTTACTCAAAAGCACTTCCGACATATTAAAAACCAGATGTCCTCAACTTTCTCTTTCAGTGTGGACTCCCATCATTTCAACCGTGTTCCTGGTTGCCGTTGCCACGCTATGCAAGGAGCAGGGAATAACTGTCATTGGGATATGCTGTATTTACGAGGTGTTTGTTGCCCAAGGGGTGAGTGTGACATTTATTTATCGACTCGTAAATAAAGGATGTGTTGATGTGCGTAGTTAAAGTCAATAGGATCTGTCACAGGGTCTTGGGATTAAAAGCTTATTTGTTAATAAGTTAAAAAAAAGACAACTGTTTTGCTTTTAAGGGAAGTCATAAAACATCCTTTTCTTTTTTGATATTAAAAGCCCTATTTTGTTGGCAGAAAGACAGAGGGAAATCGAGACCACTATCCAGATGGAAAGACTTAATGCATCCACATGGGGCGCAGCCTTGCATGATGACTGCAGACATATTTGTCCACTTTTGTCTGTTAGTGTCATTATATTGACAGTTTAATACCAAAAAAAATCTTGAAACAAATTAATCTAACAGCTAAATGCATGTGGTTGCGGTGGAAAAAAAATTTAAAATTGAATGTAAAGCAAATAACTCTGTTTGAGGTATCAGCAATTTCCTGTGGCGACGTGTATTGGTTATAAAGCTCGAAATCCCTCTCTGGCAGTGAAAATGAACCCGTTTCACTCAACGACTTGTCTTATATACTTTTCCACTGACGTCTGGACTGTCATGTGAGCTCATTTGGTGTGAATATAAAATTAGTTTAAAAGCCCAAAGGGCATGTCTGCATTGAGTTTTTCGAGGGAGAGTGTGAAAATCAACACTGAGGCATCAGCCGAGTGATAACCAACAGCTTATGCAGGTTTCTTATCTGAGATGGCATTCAGTACCTTCTGCCTGGAAAAAAAAAGCGATGCAAGAATAACTATTGTGTAAGTGACAGTTGAGTAAATAACTTTAGGGCAACATCTCCCATTTCTAATGGCAGTGAAACAAAACAGCAAAGTCTCATAGTTTTGTTAACCACAAGTCTTACCAGATGTGAAAACACCCTGTTGCCTTTTCCGTTTAAAACGAGCTGCAGGATTTCAAAAATCAAAATGTTTTGACGCACTGACATTAGTTAGATGTTGCATGTCACAGTCATTAAGGACACAGTGTGTCCCTTTAAAGAGTCTTTTCAAACGTGTCTCTCTTGTTCCCAGCAGATTAGCATTTGTATTTGAATATCAAGTAAAAGCCACTTAACGATGTAGCATTCATTCTGTCCATTAGCGTTCGGATGCTCGTCGGGGCCTTTGCTCTTTTGACAGCCTTCCATTTGCTTTGTATTATGCAATTGAATTTTTACATAATGGACTGTGGCATAATCCTCTTATGTGAGCTAGCAACTGAATGCAAGCAGCTGTTGTTTCTGACAGAACCTCGAGGTCTGTGGGTCTTTGCCTTGGATCTTTGCTCTGTTTAGTCTGTACGCAGCCCTAAGCTATGCCTCTGATTTAACCCATATGCATGAGTAGCGCTTGGACTTTGATGTTTTGCTGAAAGACATGTAGTTTAAGTAATTACTCGTTTAAATAAAGTCGCAGCATTTAAGCGATAATGTATTACATGTAACGTTGATCTAATGCATCCGGATTGTGGCATGTGAAAGTTACGTTGAAGCGACCTCTAACGTAGCATTTATATCTGTAAGAAGTGGGTTTTTTTGGGGTGTGTGGCCTCGTGGTTAACCCATTGGCAGACAGATTAAGTTGTGGAGGTCAAATGGGATGTGTGTGGTTTGAATACAGCATGTGTTGTCTCTTGTCATTGTTGCCTGTCTTCTCTCCACTTTTGCCGTCAACAAAAATGGAAAAAGCCCTAAGCATTGTGTAAGAATAATTATAACTAGTTAAATAAATGAAAATTAGGATGTAATACTGTACATTTATTGTGGATACTTGTATAGTTAAAGGGATAGTTCACCCAAAAATTAATAAATTACCCTCACGATTTACTCACCCTCAAGCCGTTCTTATTTCAGACGAATACAATCGAATGCTAATTTACATAAAAAAAAGTCCACGCTTTATAATGGCAGTGAATGGGGTTTAAGATTTTGAAGTCCAATAAAAGTGCATCCATCCATTGTAAAAAGTGCTCCAAACGGCTCCGGGGCCTTCTGAAGCAAATTGATGCATTTGTATAAGAAAATATCTATATTTACAACTTTATAAACTGTAAATCATAATTCATCAAAATCCATAGTTAAATGAAGTGAACAAAGGATGAAGTTCTTACTGATGTGGTCTGGAACTTCATCCACTCTTTCGTAATGTTGGGATCAGAAGGAAGGCAATGCAAAGACTGTTTTTCCACAACTTAGCACTGAACAGCATTTTCTTGTCTTCAGAGCCATCTTTATCTTTGGTTTCTGTGTAGAAACGTTCTACACACATTCGCCTCTCTTGTAAACACTACATGCGTGAAATTGGTGGGCAGGGATAAACAGACAGCGATGTAGAAGCAGGCGTTGATCTTCCTCTAAGGAGGCAATGTTTAAAAACAGACTATGACCACTTTAAATTAATTTACATTATATTTTAGTCATATACCTGGTCTGGTGAAGTGATCAGCCCATAAGTGTATACCAGGGTCAAATCTTGCCCTGGAGGTCCAATGCGCTGCAGAGTTTAGCTCCAACCCTGACCAAAGTCACCTACCTGTGATTTTTCTAATGATCCCAAAGACATTGATTAGCACTGATTAGCATGCGCAGGTGTGTTTGATTAGGGTTAGAGCTAAACTCTGCAGGAAAGTGGATCCCATGGTCCAGATTTGAGGATCCCTGGTGTATAACATTACTCTGCTTACTCAGGTGCAACCAATCAACTCCCAGATCAAACACTAGGCTAATTGCCCCACCTGATGTTAGTTGTAATGGTTTTGATTACTTGAGAACAAAACCAGCTGTTTCTTGAAGATTCCACTTTTAGTAGTGCATTTAGTACTGCAGAGTTCACCATGGTTGGTTGGAAAAATGCCTTCAAAAAGCCTCCAGGATAAAAATGTACCACTAGTTAGAAGGAGGCTACAAAAACATTTTCGAAGGCTTTAGCTATCCCTCTAAAGCCCGAGACATGCTGCACGGTTTTCGGCTGTCCCAGATGGGCATCGTGAAACAATCGTGGGCGATTTCTGTGATCGTGGCTCCTAATCGGTGGTCCTATGTCGTACAGTGAGAGAGGTTCAAAGACGGCCGTTGTCACAGTCTTGCGACCAAAGATAGCCTACGATAATTTTCTTTCAGTGTCGGAAATTCAGCATGTTCATCGCACAGTGTGTTTGCAGTTACGACCCATGTTTACTGACCAACCAGTAAAAATGCGACATGGCGCGAAAACATAAAACTGCTTACCTCAAGCTCTTATTCCTTCCTCTCGCCGCTTCCTCTTTTTTTTTTCAACACACATAAAAACTACAACTGTCAAAGTGTGATTCATTATGCTCTTTTTGTTTACCACTAGCGCATGCTAATGATGTTTTATACTTCTATAGAAACGTGCGTTGTAGCCTACGAGTAAATAGGTGTCATCATCGTACAGTCTACACGAATGTCGTACCCAAGTTTATTAGATCCATGTTGCACAGTGTGACCAGCGATGATCTTATAGGATTGCTAAAATTGTGCAGTGTGTAGAAGACTAAAGTACTGTTCAGAGCATCAAGAAGTGGAAAAACATATGGCAACGCATTGCCTAGATCAGGCAATCTGTCCAAAGTGGACATTGATAAGAGATCCATGTATATGTATGCATTTACTTATATTTTATTTCCCTTTGTCATGTCATTTTCTCCTCTTTGTTTTTAATACAGTTCACTCTGCCCATGCTGATTGACACCTTACTTCAGGTGTTGAGAGGAAAAGATGGTTTTCCCTATGCTGTTCTCCAGACCCTGCTGAAGCTCATTGTCTTGATCATCAGCACACTATTGCTGGTCATCGTCAGGGTGCAGGTCATTCAGTCCCAGCTGCCAGTGTTCACCAGGTGAGACTACACTAAAACCTCTGTCGTGTTATATACCAGCATTTCCCAACCTTTATTCAGTCACTGCACCCTTTCAAATTTCTCAAAAATTTGCTACATGAGGATGAAGCTGAACAAAGTTACAAATAAAATACTTGCATAGTGTTCACTGTGTAAATTAAATAGCTATAGGTTAATTTGTTTAAGCTGTTTGATTAACATTCACACAGACAGTATTTTGGAGTATTAATAGGGCCCTATGATTTCTGTGATGCGGAAAACGCAGATGGAATCGCGGAATACAGTCATAAAAATGGAATTCACAGTTTAACGCGAAATGTCACAGAATTTGTCAAATTTTTAATGAATTAATCAAAAGTAGGTCATTACACTTAAATCAATTCGCGATATGGACTAATATCTGTAACTATTAAGCCGCAAAAGTCTATTTAAATATGAATCCTGCATGTTCTGCGCATCTCTGTCAATGAATGGCGCAGACGCTCCATTTACTACAAAAGTACTACTCAAAAGTCTGGTTTGATTTGAAGTCTATTTTTTAGTAGAATGTACATCTACTAAGAATCTACTACTACTAAAATAGGCTATGAAACAAACATGTTTTAAGGAATAATCACACAACATTTCTTCCATGTTTTAATTTTAATAGTAAATCCCCTTTATTTGCCAAAAAATAAAGTTTGCTTAATTTTCAATAATTAAAAGATAAATGAAATTAATGTTTTATGCCTTCAATTGATGACCAGAAAAATTTTAATACACAACACAGAATTTCTGAAGAAAAAAAAAAGATAAAAAAAAAATTAAGTTGTTTTATGCATTCAAATAATTAGACATGCTAAAAACAGAGAATCTGGTAACAATAAAATAATATGGTGAGAAAAAATATAACATTTCATAGGACCCTAAAACATGTAATTTTTGTTAAACTTTTATTAAATTGATGTGAAAATGTATTAGGGCTGTGTATCACCAGCAAAGTCACGATACGATACATATCACGATACAGGACTGCACTGAATTTTACCTCAGTAGAATTTAGTAAAACAGCTGTTTATGAAACACTGCATACTTTAGGGCCAGTGCTAACTATAAACAGTTGACCTCTGCAATATGAAGGGCCTTCATAACTGTACCACAGTACAATATAGGTAATGGCATATGTTTAATGTTTACATTGGGCACTCCCCACCAGGTACAACATTCTGATTGTTTGCATTTTGTTTTTAAGCCCATAAATAATAATTTACTCATTCTAATAAATTTATATTGTAATGTACTCATATTAATATATATAAAAAAATCATCTTAACATTGATGGTAGGTTATCATTGCACAAATTAATGCACTCTCTACTTTTTACAAATAAAATAGAGTTCTAAACTAATGCGCTGTCTTCTGTATCTTAAGCACACACGCGCTCAGTCACACACAGATCACGCTTTGCGTGCAATCAGACATTCAGGAACAAACTTTTTAGCACTGCCCCGCATATAATTATAAACTATAAATAGCTTAATTGCTCAAGAGCTACATTATCTTTCTCAACAAGGAGCTGGTAACATCATTGTTTCTAAAGGAATTAAAGCCACAGCTTCACTGTTAAAAGAGAAATGCGACAAAACGGAGGTAATTCTTACCAAGTCAAATTTTATTATATATCAATATGGCTACAAAATAATTGTAATAATAATTATTATTATTATGCATATGCTTATTTAATTAATCACACTAAGCCTTATCACAATTTAGTTTTTTTTCCCATTAATCATGCAGCTCTATTTCATGCATAATTATATTCAGCGTGGACAAATGGCTTGTTGCTGGAAACTTGTCGCATTAAGCATGGTGTAATGCACATCCCTGAGTGGCTTTATTGCCTTGATAAACTGATTTATTACTGAACATTTGGTCTTAAAAAGGAAATGGTTTGAGTTTCTCAGCTCAGGCCAAAATCGTATCAGTCACCAAGGGAATGATGTGACAAATTAATGTAAACACATCCGTGGTATCATATTATGGGGAAATCGTTCATAATGCAGTGCATGATAATCTTTTAAAATGATGAGAGCTGTCATGATGCTTTTGTAAACATCAACAGCCTGGGCCTGAAATGAACTTGATCTATATATCCGCTGATCTAGAACCACCCCTATAGTAGTGCTTAGATAGTGGTTGACTCCACCTACTCCTAAACAAATCAAGCATCTCAGCGAATCTAAGAGCTCTGTGTGAAATGCCTAGACATACTCCTCCTGATTATCATCCCCGGGGAAGTTGATTGGGATCAGAGGGAAAAATCCTCTTGGATTCGTCATGGAAGCCATTGCTAATCCCCAGACATAATCCACGACTGTCTCCGACCGTCTGAATTAGTGTTATCACATGGCTCTCTAGAGACATAATACAGTGGATTAACATACTTTCTAAGTATATTTTGTCCCTGCATGTGTTGTATTCGGGAGTATTGTGATAATGTTGGAATGTCCCAGCCAAAACAAAAACATTCTTCTTCCAAGACATTGGATTTATGACAGGGTTGTGCAAAGGCTTTTATTGGATTTTTAATACATGCAGTTGGCTCTCCCACCCTTCAGACCTCTCTCCAAAACACACCCCTCTGTGAAAGCCAAGCGATAAACTTCAGTTTATGTCCATTTCAAACACCGGAAATATTTAATCTTTGGAAAATATTAGCTTTGAGTTTGAAAGGGATTAGGAATTGCTAGTGAAGACTGAAAGCCTGTGTCAATTTTCTGCAATTAAATTGACATTTTTAAAGGGTTTTTTTTTAAAAAGGAAAAACCCTAAACTTAAATTTTTAATGTTGTAACTTAAACTCAAGCATGTGTACTAATATGTGCTGCCAAATGAATAAATGCACTAATTTGAATCCTGTTAATGTTTTTTTTATTAAATCAGGATGCTATTGTTTCCTGTTAATGGGTGTCCATAATCATTATCATCAAAAAAATGTTGCTGTTTAATGCACCATTAACATTGCATGCTTGTGATTCAAAGAACATCAACACTGTGTTTTAATCCTGAGTCTTGAATCAGAGTTAATGGCCTGCGTCCACAGACCAGTCTTGCCAACTTGGCACCATGGTTGTTTTGGTGTTTTTTTTTTTTTTTTTAGTCTGGCTGTTTTTCAGTGTGGCTTGGATCCTTTTAAACCTGTTTGTGGTTTCACATGCATAGGAAACATGATGCATTGCAGAATAATGGTCATGGGTTGAAGTAAATCATCAAAAAAATGCTGTAAATTACCGCACTAAGGAATAAAGGATTTTTTCCTTTTTTTTATTTTTAATTTTTTTAACTTGCTAGGAAATGTATATCTTGCAGTATTATGTTCTGAACTCATACTCTGAGGGCATATGTTGCAGGCTTGGGCACAATTCAGAATTCAAGAATGAGCTTCTTACAATATGTGTGATTGAATTTAAATTCGCAATGACAGTAAGTTTACTGAATTGCAGTTTTCCATTTCAAGATGAAATGAACAAAAGCTGTTGAGCCAACATTTATTTTAGATTTCCCATTTGCTACCTCAATTCAAATTCAGGAACTGAACTAGAAATGAAAAATCATTCTCAATTCAATGCTAAATAGTGTAGAATGTTGAAAATTGCAGTTCAGATCCTGTTCTGTTGAACTTAGACCCATGAAAAGTTATATTTATGATATTGGTTAATGGTTCACAAACACAGCACTAGCACAAGCGCTTATTAGAGCATTTAACCAGTCATTCTAAAGACCTGAGAAGAAAATATAAAATATTGAAAGAAATATCTCTTTAAAGAAGATTTTCCTGCTGAGTGTTGCAATAAACATCCAAAACATGTTGAGCTAATTGATTAATAGATTTGGTGAAACGTAAAACCTGCTTTTCCTTATCTGTATATTTCTCTTATCAGTAAAAACTTTTCAAAATGAAGTGTCTTTTAGTGTGGAATGTCTTAATGGAGAGGAGTACTCATTAATTCTATTCCATCTATTATCAGGTTTGATAATCCAGCTGCCGTCAGCTCCACCCCGAGCAGGCAGCTGACCTTCAACTACCTCCTGCCAGTAAACGCCTGGCTGCTGCTCAACCCCTCTGAGTTGTGTTGTGACTGGACAATGGGCACTATCCCTCTTGTGGAGTCCCTACTGGACCCTCGCAACCTCGCCACAGTGGTATTTTATGCCATGTTGAGCCTCCTGGCTTATCACAGCCTTTGGTACGGCCACAGCTCTGCAAAGATCGTCATGATGGTACGTTGGTGGGGCTTATGGAAAATTGATTATATGTAAACTAAAGGAACATTAAGATCTAAATGGGTTCTTCAAATGTACTTTTGAACTTCTTGTTTAGTGGAAATGCATTTCTGTAACCGGGACTTGAATGAGATGTTTTTTATTATAGTTGTCTACATAAATGCACAAGAAAACACAAAGGGGAAATGGTTTACTCAAAAACAGTTTGAAATAATATATCATCCCCAGTCTTATTTGAAATCTGTCAGATACAATTTAGGGTTGTTTTCATCCATACAGGATAAACTATGCACATGAGCTGATTTTCCAGAATCCAAGTGAACTTAGTCTTGAATTAAGTATTCCTCATGGTATAGTGTAAGCTAAGACGATATGATCAAAATAAAAAGAAAATAAAAGAACTGGAGACGTATCTGCTTCAGTGAAATGAGGCTAATGACAGGATTTGAGCGAATTACCTTAAATTCCCTGTAGTTGCTCCACTCTAAGGCCATCTTATTTTCCATGTTGGTGACTGGCAAAACAGCTTCTATATACAGCTTCTGTCACTTTCACTATACTTGAATTTCCAAAACTGGTAACAGATGGGGCAGGCATAACTGGTAACAGAATATTCAATGTATGTGTTGTCACAGAGTTCTGAGAAGAAAATAAACTTAAGGCATCCTATATAAACTTCTCTTGGAAGTTTTTCCAAGTAAAAATGTTTTGTTTTAGATTTGAATCAACTGTATCATTTCATCGAATAAGGACTATTGCTCTTATGCTCTTTGTCAAAGCCTGTTTTTACTCTTATTTGGCTCTTGGTGGGTGAATTAATTTTGGACACTGTTTGTCAAGATTATGTTTCAGTCATATCAATTCATTAATACAATCTGACAACATAATTTTTGCTTTTTAAACTAGAGCCCGACCGATATATTATTTTGCCGATATTATCGGCCAATATGAGCCTATCGCAGATATTTAGGTATCGGCAAATGCGCATTTAAACCGGATCTGTGATTAGCAGTAAATCTCCATCACCTGCTTTCAGGTGGAGCAGCATTTACTACGCAGAGCAATAGTTCTCTGACAAGCTATGCAAAATCACATTCATAATCAAAGACGATATAATTGTAGGATTATGAAATCAATGAAATCGTTCTCGATTATGACAGCTGTTTGCGTATCTTCTCAGTGAACTACGGCTCTGTGTAGTAAATGCTGCTCCATCTCAGAGCATGTGAAAATACGCATTTAATAACATTTTTTATCTACAAATTCACTTCATAAGGTCAGTCGAGTGTTTAAAAATAAATCCTTCTGTGAGATGATGTGGCTTCTTAAACAGAATAATTAATGCACACAATATTTCATTGTATTTTAAGCAGTGATAAAGGCTATGTCGATTAGCATTTCATTATAGATGTTCTTTATTATGATGAAAATTATAATAAGAACTCAGATAAACCATATATTGCGGTAGTCGTGTGTTTATAAGTCACGTTGAATCAATGAAAGCAGTTAAATGTTCTGTTTATTCAGCTGCAGCGATCCTGGATTCCTGGAGTTCTTCTTCGGGGCATATTTGAATTTTCAGCACGAGAGCACCCTCTGGCCTTTGGATGGAGATTTACAGCTGATCACAGAACCGTGCTTCACTGAAAGATATGCATGACAATCGCAGTTTCTGCCTAATCGCGATTTATTGCCTTTGCGATTTAATTTCAATCAATTGTGCAGCCCTATTTGTTCATCACATTACAATGATTTTAATTCTTAGTTTTGCGTGATGATGTGATGAATGGATGGTTAATTTTTAACAGCAGATTCAGTGACGTTAGAGCTGATTTGTGCATCACGGCACACGTCTGTGGTGCATTACGGCTCCACGGCCACCAGAGCTGATCACGGCCACTCAGTCAATGCTGGTGTTTATATCGGCCGCAACAAAATACAACAGAACCCATTATAATCAGTAATGTTGTCTACACTGGATGCAGCATGATGTGACATGACAAATCCCCACAGGAAACAGATGTTTTGTTATGTTTTTTATGTTGTATGATGTAGTTCAAATGATTTTCAGTGGTCACTTTGTCGCGTCCTGTTGCAGCACAGACACGGTGTCAGCATAGTTTGTCAGACTCAGTAACGCAGCAGATTGAAAATTTAGTATCTTTCTGCAGTCCAATAGACGGCAGTGCGGTTGTGGCTTGAGTCTGTTGAAAGGTGATTTAATGCTATGTTGTCACCTAGTTGGAGAGACTCAATGCTAAATTAAATAAACAACAATGTCCCAGTCTTTTACTCTCACAATGAGCTTTCCATCATTTGCTACATTAGTAGGGCCCTGTGATTTCCGCGATACAGAAAACATGGACAATGTATCAGTCTTTTACTCTCACATCCAGTCATAAAAAACAATATGGATAATAATATATATATTACTGTATAAATGTGGAATTTCATACATACATTTGTAACGGAATCCAGTCATAAAAACAGAATTTACTGTATAATGTGGAATTTCATGGCATTTGTCATCCAAGATCGTCTGCCACCAGCCACCCGGACAGCTGCTGCAACAATCGATTTGCATAACCAAAGAATTTCTGCACAAACTGTCAGAAACCATCTCAGGGAAGCTCATCTGCTTGCTCATCGTCCTCATTGGGGTCTCGACCTGACTGCAGTTCGTCATTGTAACCGACATAAGTGGATAAATGCTCACATTCGATGGCGTATGGCACTTTGGAGAGGTGTTCTCTTCACGGATGAATCCCAGTTTTCACTGTACAGGGCAGATGACAGACAGCGTGAATGGCGTTGTGTGGGTGAGTGGTTTGCTGATGTCAACATTGTGGATCGAGTGGCCCATGGTGGGGGTGTGGTTATGGACAACACAGGTGCATTTTATTGATGGCATTTTGAATGCACAGAGACACTGTGACAAGATCCTTAGGCCCATTGTTGTGCCATTCATCCACGACCATCACCTCATGTTGCAGCATGATAATGCACGGACCCATGTTGCAAGGATCTGTACACAATTCCTGGAAGCTGAAAACATCCCAGTTCTTGCATGGCCAGCATACTCACAGGACATGTCACCCACTGAGCATGTTTGGGATGCTCTGGATCGGTGTATATGACAGCGTGTTCCAGTTCCTGCCAATATCCAGCAACTTTGCACAGCCATTGAAGAGGAATGGACCAACATTCCACAGGCCACAGTCAACAACCTGATCAACTCTATGCGAAGGAGATGTTGCACTGTGTGAGGCAAATGGTGGTCACACCAGATACTGACTGGTTTTCGGATATATATATATATATATATATATATATATATATATATATATATATATATATATAATATGTAAGTTCTATTTGTGTTTAAGTTATTTATAAGTGAACTTTACTCTTAAGTGTACTAATGGCAGACTCATTTTAAATAGTTTACTGTTAAAATTTTAAATACCCTGACTCCACTACATAGGCCTATGTTTGTCACATCAATATAAGTGTTTGATCACCACATTTAAGTTATTGCAAAAAATGTGTTTGTGTATATATTCTGTTTATGTATTTACTGTATTCTATATACAGTACCAGTCAAAAGTTTGGACATACAAATGTGTAGTGTGTCCAAACTTTTGACCATACTGTACTATAATATAGCCTACACATAAAGAATATCGGCCGATATATTGATATTTACTCACTAATATCGGTATTGGCATCAGCCCCCCCAAAAAAACCATATCAGTTGGGCTCTAATTTAAACTCAAATCACTCTAAAGACAGATATTTTCAGGCTGGTCCAGCTTGTGTACAATCTTGTGGGAACAAAAAGCCGAAAAGGCCTTTTAACTAGAAGGAAGTTGAAGAAGGCACTTAATTTCTAGAAATGCAAGTGCGTCACAACCTTTCATTATAAACAGATGGTAATTACTACCCAAAATGGGACATTTTTGGTCAAGGTATTAATCATTGTGTTGAAGTCTAAAAGTACACTAAAAGTAAAAATTGTTCACGCTATTTCTTACCCACAGTTCAATGCTTTCTGGACCTTTTTTTAAACCGTTTCTGGAAACTGTCGCGACTCTCAGCACATGATTAATGTCACCTGTCTGAACACACAGACGCCCCCCTCTCTGAACTTTTATAACTACGTGTATTTCATTTTTTTAAATGTTTAGTCTCACACAACATTTTTTTCTCAATTTACAGCCGAAAGAGCTTTTTTTTCCTGACCATCATAAAAGATGTTAACATCTTAAGAGTCTTGCACTGCAGCTCTGATGTCTAGATATGATCGACCACTGACTGATTCCACGCTCACAAGAGTTCACAGATGCCACAGTTGAAATCCGTTCGTCTTGTGTGTTCAGCTCTCCACTCGTTTGTTGTGTAACAGCGGCGTGAATTCTTCATCCACGTCTCCACACGCTGTCAACTGAGTTTGGTGAACTTCCTCGCTCTGTTGGCAGAGGCCGCCCTTCGAGACCAGGGGGCCACAAATCATTATTAATGGAAAGTGCGCAAAGATGAAGGGGGAGGGCTTGGCCATTAACATGTTGCTCTGGTCTGCTTGGTTAGGAGACAGAGAACAGGTTGCATGAGGATATTCATCTGAATCTGTTTAATTTGGCCATGGTTGGTTATTTTAATGATTCCCTGTGGGCAGGCCCTCAACACTCTCTCTGAGTAAACAGGAAACACTTTTGTTGTGTAAGTTTGGCTAATTTGATTGTGAGGGTTTTTATGTGTTGCATGTTCCAAAGCAACCAAACAGCACGCAGCGCGCAGCTTATGATGACCGCAGACAAAGCTTTGGTTTGTGCAGAAACTTCTTTCATCAAGATTGATTTTGGCCTCTGAAGTGTCAAGCAAATTGGATAAATATGATGTTCCCCGTACTGCTGCTTTCGGCTCTGTTAAATCCACCCCTGCGTAAGCAACGCATGACAGTTTGGTTCTTGACGCACTCTGAAGCTGCTGCCAAAACCAATTTCTGCGATTCGCTTTCAAGACCGCACAATGTGAGATGAATGCCCCTGTTTTTTGGGATTGCTCGATTTAAAAAAAAAAAAAAAACCCTCCTCTGTACGGCACCCCTGCGGTTTACTTGATGATAAACTCGTAAATATTAGAGGGCTTTTGAAAAGCGACTCTTCTGCTCATAAAAGGGTGAGATTAGCCGTAGCTAGACCAAACAAAATTAGTTTGTTCTTCAAAACAGGGTGTCCAAGGGCTGTGCCCTCGCAGGGGTTCAACGTTTCAAAAAATCCTGATCCATCACCTTGTCATAAGGTGCTTTTCGTAAATAAAACCTATAATCCCAATCTTACATCTTGTAGCCTGGCATGCATTGTGCAAGACAGGCGTGTTTGCTTGTGGTTTTAATGAGAAGAACCATGTTTGAGGAGCACTGCAATGACATGTTCTCATTTGTGTTGTATCAATCATATCTGTTGCCACCACTCAGAGAAATTATCTCGGACCGTCGTGATTATGTGGCTTGGTAGTTTTCTTGCACTTGTCCTACAGGTCAAGCATGTATAATTGGGTTTAGTTCCAGATTAATCAAACTCATGGTCTTGGTTTCAGACAAAGCTTTATGAAACCAGAGTGATTAGCATTCAGACCTGCACAAGCTTGTCTGAAGCAAACAATAAGAACATTTAAATCCAAGATTTTTTGCTTATGGAATTTCTCGGTTTACCAGGCCATTTTTGTGCCCAATCAAAGTTGCAACTTAGACAAATCCCTGATTGGATTGCCATAGAAACTGGCGTTTCCACTTCCTCTCATTAGATTTCAAAGAGCTAGGAAAAAAACAGGTCATTTCTTTAATGAATGGCCAATGAATTGCACTTTTGCGTAGGGCAGGGGTGTCAAACTCAATTCCTGGAGGGCCGAAGTCCTGCAGGGTTTGGATTCAACCCTAATTAAACGTACCTGATCCAACTAATCAGGTCCTTCAGGATTATTTGAAAACTACATGGTATGTGTGTTGGCCCTCAAAGGAACTGACTTTGACACCCCTGGCATAGGGGGTCAAGTGTTTGGAGGCTTGATAGGCTTGAGAAACATTTGATTAGTTTAAAAAAAAATCTGGAAGCTTGCACAAAGAGACTAAAGCCATACACTAAATGGTATTTTATACCTGAATACCTTTAAGAAATTGTTCACCCACAAATGAAAGTTATAATTTACTCACCCTTATGTTGTTGCAAACCTGAATTAATTTCTTTCTTCTGTTGAACACAAAAGATAAATCAAGTAAAGATATTAGAAGAATGTTGGTAACCAAGCAGTTGCTTCTAGCCATTGACTTCCATAGTATTTTCCATGCAACAACATTAATCAAAATTGTGTTCAACAAAAGAAAAAAAAACTCACACTGGTTTGCAACAATGTGTAAATGATGACAAAATATTCATTTTTGGCTGAACTATCCATTTAATGCATGTTCACAAAGAAGAGCATTGTTTCAATCCTGACTTCTTTCCAGACTTTCTTTCTTTGAATAACATGCTGTTTGTTTTTTTCTGTGCAATTACAATTAATGTTTACAAAAATCTTAAAAGTGCTCCATATGACTTGTTCCAAGTCTCCTGTAGCCATGTGATATCTTTATGTGAGAAACAGACCTAAATGTACAGTTTAAGCATCATCAAAATTTCAGAATCTCTCCTTATGTGCTCGACAGATGAAAGAAAAGATATTTCTCCTTTTTACCCTCCATTATTTCTTTATGATGATGTGTTCTCCTTGGGACAGACCCCTGGTCATGAACTCAAACGTCCCTTGTTATTTACTGTGTTATTGCTGAAGATCAAAAGGAAGTAAATAGCCTATGATAAATGTCTCCAGAAGGCATCTAATATATGAGTTGTGCTTTTATTCACTCTTGTGAAAGCATTTTGTTTCTACACAACACAGTACTATTCTACTTTTTATTAATTGATTAATGCACTTTCTTTTAAAGCAAGAAATATGGATGTACATTGTGCTTGTTATTTTTTGATTACCATTCTCAAAGAACCACAAATTTCCATTTTTGGATGAACTATTCGTTTAGTAAAAATTTTTTGCATCCTTTAGGCACTGTCGCTGATCGTCCTTCCTTTTATCCCTGCATCCAACCTTTTTTTCCCTGTGGGCTTTGTTGTAGCCGAAAGAGTCCTGTACGTGCCCAGCATGGGATTTTGTGTTTTGGTAGCCCATGGATTTAAACTCCTGTCCCAAAGAGGGTAAACGTCCTCTAAACAAATACTCTATTCCCTTTAAATGACTTGTTCAGAGACTCATTCCCTGTTTTTTGTGACATTATCCAGAGCCCTAAAGAAAACGTCTTGGTTGCTCATGGGAGTTCTTCTAACAACACACGCCGTGAAGACTTTCAACAGAAACTGGGATTGGGAGTCCGAATACACGCTTTTTACATCTGCACTGAAAGTACGAACACATCCAAGGACACATTATTCATTTATAGATCCACATCTGGCCACAGGCTCATACATATTGTATGCTTGTATTTTGAGATCATTACTTTGAATAAATCCAACTTGCTGCTTTATATCAAAGAGCGAATCCAGACGTTAACTAGAGTACAATGAAATGATGTCTGGAAAATATGATTTGTTATGTCAGCCTGGCCTGAGACATTTCAAAATTGTTTTCCTCCAGGTGAGCAGGAACAATGCCAAACTCTGGAACAATGTCGGACATGCTTTGGAGAATCAAAATAGTTATGAGCGAGCGTTGAGATACTTCCTTCAGGCCACAAGAGTGCAACCAGGTAATTGACTCATTTGCCAGATTATCTTTTGAAGTTTACACTAGCATCTTTAAAGTAAATTGCTTGCGTAATTGGGCATGAAACAGGTTATTCAATGAGGAAAAAATGTAGAATGGGGATTTCATCCCACTGGGAATTTATTGGAGTGGGCAGTACATTCTGATAATGGTGCCAGACTTAATTAGCCTTTTGGCTATTAGTTCATATTATCCACTAGCCGTGTGGCATCAGCAAAAGGGAAAACTGTTTCAGAAGAACAGCGAGTTGTTACATTTTAATTAAGGATTATGACAATAAATTTTAGCACCAATGAATCATTCACAATGACAATATTAAGAAAGTAAATGAGGCTTATCTTAATTTATGTGGACTTGTTTTTATGTGGAGTCATTAAGACAAATGTGCTAATGATAAATGATAGTGCGTCTCTGGGAATGATTTTGCACCACATTTCCACAGACACAAAATGCTAAAAAGACTTCATCAGTTCTTTCGAAAATATTGGCAGACGAAGTTAAAATGGAGTTTCTTTTAAACAAAACTCACCATTGGATATGTTGTTTTAGGGAGGTGTGGGAAATTCTGCCTTGTTATTATAAGTTTGGAGGCATGATGGTAAAGACCATTTCAAATTGTGTATAAGCTAACAAGAAGTAGTATTTCTTGGGAATGTATGAAAACATTGGCGCATAAAACTATTTTCGCACTTTAGTGTCTTGAGAATATGTGGATTTTAGGATTTTGTGAGAAGACGAGGATTTAGGTTTTGTATTGGCTTTTCTGCACTTCTGTCAGGCTACCTGTGAGAAAGACGGCTGTGGCTGCCAAAGCCATTAGACTATTGACTTTAATTGTTTAAGTTATGTTGGTTTATCGGGCTAACGTGACTTGAGAGATCCACCACCCAAGATGTGTTTTTCCCGGATTAACTCTGTAAGCACATTAATGAATGCAGAAATTCTGGGCATGCTATCTATTCATGTCAGTTTGCTTTTCATAACAAAAACTATACTGCTTGAGTGTGGCCAGGCATTTCTTAGAAAATGCTAATAGCATTATCAGTTTTACACATTGAAACCTACTGACACTGTTGGTTAGCTTTCTGCTGTTTGAAGTTACATGAGCCACATGGCTGTAAAAGGTTGTAGGGAGGGGAGCACTTTCACAGGAGGTGCTTTTCCTCTTCCCAGTCTTTCCCGCCGGTTCTCATCCCAACTGTGTATTAAACTGGTCATCTGCCTGTAACCGTTATTATTTGTTGCACTCAAGCTGCATAATTCACATTCCACTATCTACTCTGTCTTTGAGGTTTAGTCTGTGCTATTTTCTTGATTTATGACTCTATACTAAAAATTTTGTCCTCTTCAGATGACATTGGGGCCCACATGAACGTTGGGAGAACCTACAAAAACCTGAACAGGTCCAGAGAGGCAGAGGAGGCATATCTTATTGCAAAATCCCTTATGCCACAGGTATGAAATTCCCATGTGAGGAAAAAAGAGTTTTGTTTATATTTAGGTTGCCAACAAATGTTGATATAAACGATAAAATACTTCCATCTCCGAACCATAATGATCTTCTAAGCAGTCTTCTGTTTATTAGTAGATATGCAGTTCAGAATGATTTGCTGTCCAGCACAGGAAAACGTTACCTCCTTTCCTGTTCTTCTCTCCTACTGCATTCCCCTGAGCCAAATGCAACAATTTTCATCTTGCACTGCCATTGTGTTGCACGGCCCAAGACAACGACCTAGCTTATCTCAAGATAAACTATCACTGCCTGAATGTTACAAAACCAAACAAACTCATCTGTAATTTTAAAAAAGGTAATCAAATTTTAAGGAAGGTTTTGGGCTGAGTTATTGGCTCGCAGGGACTGTTAAAAGGTCCACGATCTTGTTCCCCTTTCTCTTTTTTTTATATAAATAAAAGCCCATAAATAAACTAAAAAAAAAAAAAAAAAAACTAAGCTGAATAAGAATTAGTTTGTGGCTTTTAGTACATGTGTATCAGCATTCATCAATATGCCAGTATGGTTATGGTATGGAAAGTTAAAAAGAAGAGCATTTATGTTAAAAAGAAACATTTAGAAATGTATTTATTGTACCGTTTGATCAAGTTAATGCATCCTTGTTGAAAAAAGTATTTTTTTTTTCTTATGGCCTTTAATTTCACATGGGCCTATATTTCTTTTTCTTTTTTATTTACTTTTTTCAAACAATCGGAATTTTGATTAAAAAAGGTCTATGAGATGTTGCATATTTGAGGGTAGGACTCTCCTTTGACAACCATTTTTTTGTAAAATTCTTTTTAACAGCTACCAATAATATATTTATTAGATATTTATCCCTTTTTAACCATTCCTGGGGTATGTATCCAAAATATAATACTTCACTGTTACAGGTTTTCACACATTTAAAGATATCTTGTAAGGCAGTATGTATTCCCCTCCAGTAGCCCTTAAAAAATAGAGCAGTCCCAGAACACATGGTAATGGTTGGCGTTTTGGTTTCACATGGGCCTATATTTCATGTTGGAATGTATAGAAAGACCATACTGAACATATTATTGTTATACTTAGAGTCAAATGTATGTAAATGTAAATGCTTAAAACCTTGGCTGACCTTCCCAAAACATATTGGCAGATCATTCCAGGGAAGAAGTATGCAACCCGTGTGGCCCCCAACCATCTGAACGTCTACATTAACCTGGCAAACCTAATTCGGGCGAATGACTCCCGCCTGGAGGAAGCCGACCAACTCTATAGGCAGGCCATCAGCATGAGACCGGACTTCAAGCAAGCCTACATCAGTCGGCAAGTCTCCATTCGTGCTGACAGGGTCAAAAATGTGTTTGTGTACTTGCATGCTTGCTGACATGGCCAAATGAAACCGAATGAGTTGTAGTTCAGACAGTATTTTGGCTTTGATGAGGTTATTGAGTCATGTTTTTTTTTTTTTTTTTTTTGTAGCCCATATATACACTGGATGATATTCAAGAGATACAATTGTTGAAAAGAATTAAACACCCGTGTCTTACAATTTAACACCCATCCTAGACCTTTTTTGCTATCCTTGAGAAAACATTTCTCATAGATATGTGGTACATTTACACTGCCTTCACACTTTGTGATTTCTCTCTACATGTCTCATCCTGTTAATGAGATGTTGATCAGATAAGCTATTGAAAGTGGATTTACTGGAATGCCTTGGTTCTCGTGAATGTCAGGACTCTCAGCCACACTGTGAAAAGTGTACATGGCAAACCAAAGAAAAAAAAAAATCAAAACTAAAACCTTTGTATTACTCAAACTATGTGCTAAGAAAATATCCCTTAAAGAAACTGATCTTTCTTGTTGTACATGTTCGTTAGAGGTATTCCAAAAATGTCTTTTTGTTTCTCTCAAAACTCAGAGGGGAGCTTCTGCTGAAAATGAACAAGCCCAGTGAGGCGAAGGACGCCTACCTACGAGCGCTGGAGCTGGACCATACCAATGCAGACCTGTGGTACAATCTGGCAATTGTCAATATTGAGATGAAGGACCCCTCAGAGGCTTTGAGAAACTTTAATCGTGCATTGGACCTGAATCCACGGCACAAACTGGCACTCTTCAACTCAGCGCTTCTCATGCAAGAGTCAGGTGTGTGTGCAACGGCAATTTGAACCAAGCAATAAAGTTAGCTCTGTCACAAAACCTAGTGAGCTGCCTACATACTGTAGGCTGCTGCCTTCTAAGCATCCTAACCATCATAAAACACCTTAAGCAATTTGGAACGCTCTACAAGAGCAGCAATTTTGCTTGGCATGCAGGCACTCAACTCGCAGTTGATACCCTTCAAAACACATTAAGTTTATTTATAGTCGACATTATATGCTCACTTCATCCAGGTCTATGGTTGCCTTCTCCATGAAATACGCATGCTATGATGCCTTAAATTTGGCTATGAGACATACTATTTGTGCCAGAGGTGTGCCATTGATGCCTTAAAATACAGTACCACCTGCTTATGTAGCTCACTAGGTTCTGGGGAAATACTGTTGCAAAATACACTCCCTAATTTTTGATTTTTCCGACCTGATCTTCAAAAAACATTGCGTCTATTACAAGAAACGGTGAGGTATTCAGTAAACTGTGTGAAAGCGACAGTTTGCTAGTTAATGTTTGATTCACATGAGGCTAGACGTCAAGAGTGTAAGCCAAGTTATTAACCTATGGATTCTTTGGTAAGGCAGCGACCTCTCACCTAATTCAGTCATGTTCTCATGTCTAAGAATGTTAGCATTTGATCCAAAACAAATACGTTTAAATTGAATGTGACTCATTGAGCCTAACTTTGAGTTTTATGCCATTTTTTCACTCATAGCTTTGAATAGCAGGAAAGACTGATGGATTCTTGCAGTTTGAGTGAGGCATTAGCTGAGATTAGCACACCTACGCTGCCGAAATGTAAATACTACGAATACAACGGCTCTATTTGCACATGGCTTTAGGCCTGTTGTACAGACTGTTTAATCATGTGACTGAGGAAGCATTGTGCGATCAATTTACAGGCCTGCTTGACACAACTGTTATTCTTTCATTCGGTTTTCTAGTTGTGCCCATCCGTGTTGGTTTTCAAATAAAAGCAAGTTTGTTTTAAACGTAACCTGCTTTCCACGGTTTCCCCATTTTTGCCCTACAGTAGTTATTCTGAACAGTCTTCGAGGGGTAATAAAAAGCTGACCGACCCTCCTTGCCCTCGTTCTGACCTCATCGTTGCAACATAGGATGGTGAACAACGTAAACCTTGTTACAAAGCCAAATAACCGAGCCAAAATACTAGAGATAGCAGTGTCAGGCTTTTGGAAACATTAATGAAAACAAAGAAAAAAAGCATAAAACTAATTCACGTGGCTTAACTTAATCTAAATAATCTGTATTTTTGGATATCAGTATTTTCATTTATTTGACTTTAGTTGCTCAAAAGATTTACAGCACCAAGGACATCTGGTGACAGTACTCTCTTGCCATTTTTTTATTGGTTGGTTTGCTTTATTACAATATTAAAATTAAAGGGAAGAACATCCTTTCCCACACTGTGGAAATGTTTTTAAAATATGGTATGAATAACTTTTGTGCTCCACTTAAAAAAAGGAGACTTGCACGGGATGGATCAACATCGTTAAATGAGGACAGTCTGTATTCTCCTTAATTGTTTAGCAATTTGAGTAATCACTTGTTTATTTTAAAATTCATTTAATTGTAATAGTTGCATCTCTAATGTTCTTCTTTAACAGGTGAGGCAAAATTTCGCCCAGAGGCAAACCGTCGCTTTCTCACCTACGTGAAAGAAGAGCCGGATGATGCTAACGGCTACTTCAACCTGGGCATGCTGGCAATGGACGCTAACGAGAACGAAGAGGCCGAGCGCTGGATGCGGGAGGCCATTCGACTGCAACCTGGCTTCCGCAGCGCTTTGTTTAACTTGGCCCTGCTCTACTCTCAGTCACAACGTGAACTGGATGCTCTCCCGGTGCTTGAGGAACTGCTGCGGTACCACCCGGAGCACGTCAAAGGTCTGATCCTCAAGGGAGACATCCTCATGAACCACCGCAAGGATACGCCTGGCGCCAAGGCCTGTTTCGAACGCATCTTGAACATGGACCCCAGCAACGTGCAGGCCAAGCATAACCTCTGTGTGGTGTACTTCGAAGAACGGGAGCTCCAGCGTGCCGAGCGCTGTTTAATGGAGACTCTTGCCATGGCCCCGCACGAAGAGTACATCCGACGGCACCTCGCCATCGTACGCAACAAAATGGCCTCCATGAGCACTGCGGGCCAGTTGATTGCACCAACAGAGGGTGGTAGTGAATCGGACAAGCAGCAAGAGCAAAAACAACAGGACAAACAGGAGGAGGAGGAAGGGCGAGGTGTTGCCTCAGGAGCAGGGGAGGGGGCCAGGAAAGAGAAGAATTTGAGGAAATCCTCCCCCAAAGAAAGCGTCAGCAGCCAGGGCCACGGCCAATCAAAGAAGCTGGATGCGGGCCAGCCTGACAAGCGGACTAAGAGCAAATCCACAAAAGAGATTAAAGATATAGAAAAGAAAAGGGCAGCTGCCTTGAAGAGACTGGAGGAGATTGAACGCATATTAAGCAGCGATTAACCTTGTTTGTCAACCACCACACTCTTTTTATTTAAAGTGCAAGAATGAGACTCTTCTGTTTTTTTGTTGTTTTTTCGAGACCTTGATTATGCATGTTTCTTGGCGCTTTTGTTTGACTGTTTTGTGTATTTTATATATTGTGTGGTATACCTCCTTTTCCCACAGCTTTAATTATGTAAAGCTGTCTGAAAAGGAAAACCAGGTGTGCACTCACAACAAGCGCTGAAAAAAAACACAAAATTAGGTACTTTTTTAAAAGAATCCCTACTAAAAAAATCATTTATTACTGTAACGTTTATTTATTTATGATTGTCTATATTCGAGTCACTGGATTAGTTTTTGTCACTTTTTTGTTTGAATTTACCAAATCACAGGCAAGTATTACTCATAATCACAAATAAAGTATTGGTAATATCAGCCAGACCATTTTATAGCAGGTCCTCTGTGTGGTCCGTCACATGGTTGTTATAATTTAGCTCAGCAGACCCCTCTCCCTCTTTGCATGACATCACTGCACTTCCTCCAATTCACTGCTGGTGTTTATTCATGTGTCATTATTGCTGCTGTTGTTGTTGTTGTTGTTGTTTTTAGTTATGACACCAAATGGTGTCAGCGTTTAATTATATCCTCTGACATAATCTCATTCTGAATTAGGGTCACCTCCCTTCTCCAGCCCTCTTTTTGCAGGCTTCTGGGATTTATCTGTGTGGCTGAGTGGTCATACAGAGGCAAACTTTATTCTTTGGAGTTTTTCTTTTCTCTTTAAGGTTTTCGTGGCTTCTGACTGTTTCTTGTTCTCCCCACAGAGATCTCTCCTTAAAATTATAATCGGGAAAAAAATGTAAAGGAATAATTCACCCAAAACTAAACATCTGTCATCATTTACTAACCCTCATGTCATTCAAAACCTGTATGACTGACTTCTTCTGTGGAACATAAGACATTTTTTATTCCCATGTACTGTTGTACATAATGCAAAAGGGTCATATGATTCTGTGCTGCATGATAGCTTTGTTCATCAAACCGAATCAAATTAAATTTCTTTGAATGATGTTTTTGAATCGGTATGATTCACTGATTCAGCAATCCAGGCGCAGCACTTAACAGCTCGCTGGAGAGGCAGATTTTCTATGAATGACAAAGTTGCCAAATGGCATCAAAAGACAGCTACAAATTACAATATTGTTTTTTTTTAAACTCTAGTGTACATTCATTACAATTGGTTTGACAGGATTGAACAGAACAGTTCTTAAAATGTCTTTTGTATGTGTTTGAAGTGACATGGGATTGAGTAAATGATGACAGTATTGTCATTTTTGAGTGAACTGGCCATTAAATATGGTAAACATCACAGCGAAGACCATATTTTTTCAGTTTTTTTTTTTTTTTTTTATTGTTGTTGTTTTAAGCTTTTCTATGTGTCAAGAATTAATCATTCATTTTCTAAGCCAAGATTACATGCCAGTGTGTTACTTCAGTATTCTAATGTGCTGCAGATGAGCTTCAAATATTCATGTTGCGCTTTGAGTCGAGTTGAGCATATTGTTTCCTGTAAAGCTGAAACAACCATGTGCTCTCGCTGGAATGCTGTCTCCGTTTTACGGTTTACTTTGAAGGCAAGCCCTGAAATATCTCCTCTGACCTTTCTGAAGATTTAAACAGAAAAAAAGGTACCTGAGAGCTCACTGATTTTTGAGTCCTCAAAGACTGTGAGAGAGTTCATTTCCACATATTCTACAACACTAGCGATTGTAACACTAATGTGGGGCACATATGATGTGTTATTTTCTAATAAAGCCACTTTAAGTAGCAAAACTAATTAAGTAGCGGACTTATATAGTTTACAGTGCTATCAGCTGTTTTGCCAATTGAGATGTTCAGTCATAAAACTTGAGCAAGGACCTGAATTGCTACACGTTTGCAACATCTGTGCATCTGAATCTTTTTTTTTTATTGTCAGTTTGATAGTCTATAAGGACAGATTTACATGGCTGTATCATATTAATCCTCAAATATATAGTGTTGGGAGTTCATTTCCCACTAAATCTTCTCACTCAACTCTAATTCAGCTGTTCGTGATGTCATATTTCAAGTTTCCCTCAGCTCATCTTAATTATGTTTTAGGACTCTTTCATCTCATGTTTACTCGTACTGTGCTTTCACCCCATATCCAAGTTGTTAAATCTTGATTTATGGTATTTACCTTTTTATTTGGACTAATGTTTTGACTTATGAGTGGTGGAGGGACCTTTGGTTTTCTAATAAAAATGACTTACATCAAGGATGTCTCATAAATGCCACTTTTTATGCATTCCTGCAGCTGCAAACAAGTTTTGAGTCACCAGCACAGAGAAATGATACATATTTGATTTGCAAAATCCACATGGTCCAAGATTACACACCCACGCCTTTGACTTGCGTGCTGCTCAAAGGCTGTAACTGTCATTTTTTTTGTGAAGGCCTCAGGTTTCATCCTGTAATGTGATATGTGTGTAATGAAGCGTGCTGCAAACAAGTGGCACTTTGTTGTATATGTTGAACAATTTGGCATGATATTGATCTTGGTAATTAACAAATCTTTGTGTAACCCATTAACCCGACCTGCCAGATTTTTGTGGAAATAGGCTTATGCCAAGAGTGGAAGGGCCCATAACTAGGATTTGTTGAAAAACAATGAAGTCGGTCGCAAACGTAATTATACGCAGTATCTGGCAGACAGAGGAGACTAAACCACAGGAACTTGAGCTTTAAATGGTCTGCAGAGCTCCCAGTTCAAGAAACAAGATTTTCATCACATTGACATTTGATCACACAAGATGTTTAACATGATTATGCTTTTAGTCCATGTGAGAGCACGATTTATATTATTGGATTAAAGGCTCAATGACTCTTTTGTAGCAGTAATGCCTGATTACATTTTAAATGGCCATGTCTATGGTTTGGGCATTCATGAACTGGTCCATGCCCTATGAAAGGGGAATGGAAATGAGCTGTTGAAGGGGATATATCATGGGAAATCGTCAGGCTAAAGTTCTTTGCAAACTGAGGTCCTTGCACACGGAGTCCAAAATTTTCATATACGTCATCCTTTCCGATCAAAATGCTTGCCATGGATGTGAAAATCGAACCTGGACCGATTTTTTTAAGACGGACGAAAGTTTTGGAGGCAGTGTGTAAACGTGATTGACACAATGTGAGGTTGTATTTATTTTTTAATGTGCAAAAATTTCGTGGAGTTATTGTGTTATAGTTTTTGAAAGTTTGTAAGTTTGTACGAATTTTATTTTGTTTAATAATTTTTACACACCTCTGAAACTTTCGAAAATATTGGATCAGCAAGTGAGTTTGAAGGGGATAAAAGTGGTGTTAACACATTAGATTAGGGAACACATTAAGGGATCTAGAATATATTCATTGCAGAATAAAGCACTAATATGTGCTTTATAAGTACTAATAAACAGCCAGTGTGCATGCTAATAAGCAACTACTTAATAGTGAATATTGTTATAATGATCTAAAGTGTTAGACAAAAATATCAAAATATAAAAAATGTATGCATTTTTATAACTATTTATACATTTATTAATGATCAATAATATAACAAATAAAATGATTTATATTCACGTGTATATATGTGCAATAGGTTTTATATTTTTCCTTTTTTTTTTAAAATATAAGTATATATAAAAATATTTTAGCATGCAGTACAACTGCACGCTGCACTGAAGGAGACTGTGAATGGCTGGATCATGTCACTGTCAATAGAAGATTAGTTGTCTTTAAAAATTAATCTTCCCTTGGATGAGAAAGTGAAAAGCATTGTGTGAACATAGTTTGTGAGCTTGTCATCTTGGTGATGAACCACCTACCTACCCCAGGGGCACCAATCTCCTCAAAGTTAGGAGAGATCCTGCTCTTTTTTTTTTTTTTTTATGACACCAGTCCGACTGCATAGCCCATTTAGTCACAACTTGTTTTTATGCATTACTTTTTCTAATGTGTTTCTTGCAACTTGTGTCATTTTGTTCTGTTTCTTAGTTTCTCACAAATGTCAGCTAGACAATACGAGCATATGAATCAGATTTAAATTAAATACTTCACACAAGCATCAGCTCAAATGAGTCACAGCCTTTGTATTCACAATAATTACATATGGGTGAGCAGCGTTCCTCTTTTTCAAATAGGAAGTATGCTGCAAACATGCATTTATCAGGCCCCCCAGGCACATTGTATAGTAATTAGAATCACTGATTGAATATGTAAGGAAAAATTGTGTTGTTTACAAATGTATTAGATTAATATGGACAATAACTGTTTAAACTGAAAAATTGTTTACATTTTCAATAGGTAATGAAAAACAAGTACAGAAAATGAAAAGCAACACGTGAAAGCAGAATACATCTTGAAAGTGAGGTTAAGTTTTTTTAAAGCGACGCTTGCTCATCTCTGTGGAATGAGTGTACATGAGTCAAGACATGGCAAATGTAAATCGTTATCCACAGGGGTTTCCATATGTGTGCTTTTAATGAGAACAAATGTGCCTGGGTCAGATCTGTGAGACCTTGTTATATTTCATTTCTGTTCGTGTTTAAATGGCTTTATTTTACAAAACAGAAATGTTTTATGAAAGCATGTTTTAAGAGGGCTTTATATGGAAATACAAGACATTTGTTGACTTAATATATCTAGGAATGCGACAATCATTTCTTGATTCATCCAATTTTATCCCTTATTATACAGAATTATTATTATTATTATTGGTTTATTATACCTTTAAAATTATAAGACATTTTCTTATCTATAGCAAAAGGGTTCAGGTCTGAGCCAAATGGGTTTTTGAACGCAACATCAAAAATATGCATATTTTTATTCATTAAAATTTTCAATCATAAAATGTATTTATTCTTAAAAAACTGAACGTTAAAATTCATGCCAGTAAAATCAAAATATGAGTTTTGTAACACGAAATTGGCTGAGAGCTTGTGGGAAAGCTGTTTATCACGAACTCTACTAACTTGGAATCATGGCTTATTCAAAATATTTTCCCCACTAAATTATGCATCTTGTCTTTACTAGTCAATCTGCTTTACCACCTGTACCAAGTATAATAAATGAATGGCATAGATGCTAAGAACACATTTATTGCCTTGGACAGAAGGCAAGGCAAGGCAAGTTTATTTATATAGCACATTTCAAACACAATGGTAATTCAAATTGCTGTTAAAATAATCATTAAAAAATTGCAGTTAAAATAATCATAAAAAAAATCACAACAATAAAACAAGGAATTTAAAAACTTTTAATATGATTTAAAAATGGATTTAAAAAAAATATTTAAAACAGTTAAAGGTAGAAAATTATTATATGTGACCCTGGACCACAAAACCAGACTTAAGTATCTGGGGTATATTTGTAGCAAAAGCCAAAAATACATTGTATGGGTCAAATGATCAATCTTTCATGAAGATATTTTGTAAATTTCCTACAGTAAATATATCAAAACTTAATTTTTGATTAGTAATATGCTTTGCTAAGAACTTCATTTAGGAAACTTTCAAGGTGATTTTCAGTGTTTTGATTTTTTTTGCACCCTCAGACACTTTTGCATATAAAAACATATACAAGATATTTTTGAAGTCCTCTAAAGCCATTCCGTTTGGATAAAAGCTTTGCATAAAAGCATCTGCTAAATAAATAAATGTAAATGTTTTTTGCGCAGCAAATAAGCATAATAGAATGATTTGTGAAGGATCATGTGACACTGGAGTAATGACTGCTGAAAATTCAGCTTTGCATCACAGATATAAATTATATTTTAGAATATACAGAAATAGAAAATAGCTGTATTCTACAATATTATTATATTTGAATCAAACAAATGCAGCCTTGGGGAGCATAAGAGACTAATTTAAAAATCACAAAAAAATTCAGACCGACCCCATCTGAAATGTGGTTTAAACTGTACTGTAATCTACAGAAAACATGAAACACGTCCTTTAGAGCACTGAAAAACAACTGATAAATGATAGATTAATGGCTTAATCATGAAGCCATTGTCTTGCTAAAGTTAGTTTCATTTGCTGAGGAGCCACGATGGCGATTTCCTGCATTTGAACTGGAAGTGGCTATTTTAAGTCAGAGTGGTCACTGGTCCTCTCATATAAACAGTGATGCAGAGTCCTCAGCCAAAACAATTGTGGGAATTCCCAGGGTATATGCAGACATTCTTGGCTCATAGTGCTCTCCTGCTGGGTTTAGCTTCTCAGATGTACAACATCTGGACATGAGCAATCGGCAACAGGAAGCCGCTTAGCGGCTACTGAAGCCGAGGTGCTAAAGTGTTGAAGTTGACCCTGACCTCAGATTAAGTGTTAAAGCCTTAAGCACTCATCAACTCTCACTTGCTTGCATATGGAGTCTTACAAATAATCACGTTAGTACCTCTGCATCTTTTTCCACTTGAAGATAACTCTGTACTCCCAGTCTTCCAGGGAAATCCTGCCATGTGATGGATCTAGATTGTGTAATCTTAAAGGTATATCAATCTGGATTAACTCCCTTGGAACATTCAGATAGATTTTAAATAATAGACTAGACTAAGCAACACAGTTTTATCACATTTTAAGACTTCACTGTAAATAAACAAAACAAAAAGATGTTTAATAATGAAATGTATAAGAGATATGAAAACATACTGGCTGTTGTCAAACATGTCTCCCTGAGCACTTCCTCTGTCTGGCACTGGTCAGTCAAACAGATGGCCCCAACCTAAACTCATTGGAGCTTATAATATGACAAAACTAATAGAATTTGAATTGTGTAAATTTGAATTATTGACAAGTGTTGTTTATATATATATATATATATATATAGGCTATATGTAGGGAATATCACTGATTATAATGAATGGGCTCTACTGTCTTTTTTGTTTTCGATCATGTCCTGTGTAGACACGGTGGCATGCTTATCACTTTCACACCAAATATACTTTAAAACAAACACCAGAGACCTCTTACACAAATGTTTCACATGCTGAGAATGCGAACCTGACATATAAGTATATTATACTTAAAATTTTTTGTTTTAGATTAGGTTAGGTTTGGTCTGTTCTCGATTATCTGATATATTTTCTTTTGATCTGAATTTCTGCTTATTGAATTTTAGATTATTGAATTTGATGTTCCAAATTTCCTCTTCATCTTGAAAACATGAAGCTGTATTTTTAAAAACTTGATATTTGCTGTCTAAGATTTCAGAACAAAAAAAATAAAAATGCTGTTTGAAAATACGTCTATAAAACTCTACGTCTATGAAAATTTCAAATGTTTAATATTCAAGTTCAAAAAAATCTAATTCAGAACTATGTTAAAATGCCACATAATATTCAGTTTTGTTAAATGACACCTGTCAATAATTCAAATTTACATAATACAAATTCAATTAGTTTTGTCATATCATAAGCTCCACATTGGTTGAGCCAACTGTTGTCAGGCAGATCTAGATATTCAAACAATCTGTAATGTTCTGACACTATTATTACACATTTTGGGGGAATATAAAAATTGTAGTTGTCTGTATTTATAAATACACAGCTATAAAAGTATTTTAACGTTGAAAAAAATTACACTTCAGCTTGAAAGATAGTTGCTGTCGAACTTTTGGTGCTCTGTGCTCTATTTTGCTATGTAAGCCTCTCTTTTGTTTAAGCAGAAAGTCAAAATCCCAAATGACCTGGCTTAAGCGATTTCACAGATGGTACTTGCTATACATAGCGTGTTAACTGATGTTTTTATTTTTTTTATAAATCTCTGAAATGTCTGAAATGAGTTTGTGATGAATCTGAGATACAAACAGCAGAGAAATGTGAAGCATATTTGAAGAAATACTTTGGGTTAACTTAAGTTCTATGGAGGGCATTTATGACATGCTGACAACTATGACAAAAAAATAAGTTGGATCTGTACCTCCGTTTGTGAAAGCAAGTAAAATTCATTTACATTAATGTACTTACAGTTGAAGTCTATGGGGCCATGCAATACCTAAAAGCTTATAGCATTAGAATGTATTTTTAAGCACTTATATAAATTTCTCTGTACAAAAATGTTGTAAAACTGTCTAAAGTAGAGTTTGTTTCATGTAAACTCTCTTTCTGGTTTCCTTGTGCATATTGTGTGTAATTTTTGAAAAATGTCCTCATATCCCCAGCCTCATATTTGACCCAGGGTTCATATCTCAGAAAGGTAGTAAGGACAGTGTTAAAATAGTTCATGTGACATCAGTGGTTCACCCGTAATGTTATGAAGCTACGAGAATACTTAAAAAAATATATTTTTTCAACAGTTTCTTCTTCAATGCAAGCGTGTGGTGCTGCTGACACAGGAAAGTATTCCTGCAGCTTGTCACATAGACTATTTTAACAATGTTCCAAGATGGTTTGGAACAACATGGGGGTGAGTAATTAATGACAATTTAAATTTTTAGGTAAACTGTCCCTTTAATATGCCAATGTAATATTAAAGGGGTCATATGATGCAATTTCAAGTTTTCCTTTCTCTTTGGAATGTTACAATCTGTTCGTGAATAGATAAGATCCCTAAAGTTGCAAAGCCTCAAACCCAAAGAGATATTCTTTATAAAAGTAAAGACTGGTCCACGCCCTCCTAAAATGCCTAGTTTAAACACGCCCCCACATGCAGATTTGCATAACACCGCCCGAATGTTTACACAAAGAAAGAAGGCACAATCTTTGATTCTCGCTGTTGCTGCCACTGCCAAGGTTGTGGAGACGCTGTTTCGTTGTGAAAAGGAAAATACTTTGTTTGGCCCTCCAAAAGAGGACACAACTAGAAATCAGTGCTTAAGTTGTATTTACAACTCTGTTCCAGAACAGCTCAAACCAAATATTCAGATGTGTGCAGCACATTTTATGGAGGACTGTATCCTGATCCTGGGAGAGAAGACTACAGAGGTATATGATGGTACAGAGGTATATGGTACAGAGGTATATGATGTCACACTTGTCCGTGTGTGAAGACGTTGCGTAAATCCGTGAATAAATGTTACGAAGTGAGGGAATTTCAACAGATTTCCCCTGCTCAGGGAGTAGGTAGCAGTGAACACTGTGTAGGGACATGTCAATGGAAACACAGTTCATGCACGGAGCTCACTTCTTACGAGCTGATTATCTGAATCAGGTGTGTTAACAAAGAGACATGCAAAATATGCAGAGCTGGGGGGCGCGAGGACTGGAATTGAGAACCGCTGGTGTAGAGTAGCGCTTGTTGTTTGTCGTTTCTCCGAACCAAAATGCAGACATGGTTTTATGTTTATGTGGCGCGATGCAATGCAATGCGTAAAAACACAGTATAAGTTATTATAATCCGTAATTATGGCCCCACTGGATGTAACAAATGGCTCATTTGTAATGGGTTTTATTGTTTTTGTCTTATCTTACCGGTGTTCTGACCAGGACACGCATCACAGTATGTTAAGGGGTGTAACATTTCCATCACACGCTTGAGGCATTCGGCCAATCACAAAGCACTGGATATCTGGCCAATCAGAGCACATCTCGCTTTTCAGAACGATGAACTTTGTAAAAACGACACGTTTCAGAAAGGTGGGACATAGAGGAGAAACAATAATGTACAGTATGTGGAAAATAATGTGTTTTTTTAAAACTTAAACTGCATAAACACATTGCATTACACCAAATACACAAAATAATGTTCTTTTTAGCAACATCATATGAACCCTTTAATATAATGGTAAAAGTCTGCTGTGCTTACCAAGGGCCCATGTATTTGATCAAAAATACAGTAAAGACTGTATTGTTGTTAAAATCCATCCATTCTCCTAGCACTTATCTGGGAACAGAGGTTAAATAGGGACACCCATATGTCCTTTTCTCCAATAATGCCTCAAGCATGTCCTAGTTGTCCTAAGCATATCCTTAGCAATGGGCCTCAATGGCATCCTGACGAAGCGGAAAATGGCCATACTCCTCCACTGTCTTGGTGCCGAAGGACAGCGTGTTTTTCGCACACTCGGAGATGCAGACGATTATGCCGCTGTGATTACACTGTTAGACTGACACTTTGAAAACAACAGAGTCTCCTGTTAAAACGGCTGCAGTTCCGGTAGCGCAGGCAGCACACTGGTGAGTCGATTGCTCAATATGTTGCTGACTTGAGAAGACTGCCAAAACCGTGCTGTTTTGGTGCTTTATCAGATGAGATAATACGAGATCAGTTGATTGAGAAATCAACCAATACACTCGTTCGGGAGCGGCTGTTATTGGAAGATGATGATCTTACTTTAGAGAAAGCTGTAATCCTGGCCTCTCAAACTGAGTCTGCTGCACAGTGCGCTGCTAAATTAAATACATCACATGAATTAAGTGTAAGCAGTGAGGACATGATGCAAAAAAGTTTACAGGGCAGAGGCAGATTCAAGTGCAGACATACAATATGCACACCCTCAAGTTCAGCGACGATGTGGAAATTGTGGGCCCACTAGACACTTATCACGTGCCCCTGACTGCCCTGCATGGGGACAAACATGTCGATGCTGTCAAAAGCTGAACCACTTTGCAAAATGCTGTCTGTCTGCCCCAGTTTAAGCGCCTACACAACGAAACCCACATCTTAACACTACAACACATGCCATTATTCATTCAATAAATACCAATTTGGCAGGTTTTCTACATGCGCTGTTCCTATAGCAGATTCTTGTATTTCTCTGCTCCTGGACACAGGGGCTAAAGTCTCACTACTCAATATGGCCACTTATGAACATTTCCTGCCACACTTGCCCCTTCAGCCGCCTTCTCTGAATCTTTTTGGATATGGAAGTTCTGCAATTGATGTTATCGGTCTTGTACATGCGCCTGTCCAGTATGGCAACAAGTATTACAGTATTACACACCATGGCAGCAATATCCTTGGATTGCACCTGTTTATTAGTCTGGACTTTTCTCTGCTGGACAATAAGGGGGCTCAAATTCTGACTGTCAGCTGTCCCTGGCAACATGAATGGCCAACGTTGTTTGAAGGCCTTGGGTGCCTAGCTGCGTTCACTCATCAGTAGGGTTGGGTATCGTTTGAATTTGAATGATTCCGATTCCGATTTCGATTCCTTGTTTTGATTCCAGTTCCTAACGATTCTCGATTCCGATTCTTTTAAGAGGCAGAGTCAAAAAAAGTTTAGGATATTTTAAATGAGCTAGCTAACCAACGGTCTTTCTGAAGGAAATAGTCTGACCTTCTCCATCAATTTTAATTCTATGAACTTTTTACTTTTTATAAACTTTACTATGAATATCTCACAGGGCTGTTTTCAACTACAATATAAATATCAAATCTATGAACTTGAATATAAATATTATAAATTCTGAATATATTTTCACAGGGGTACACTTTCCTCAAGAGAGCTTTATTTTTGAAAACCTCATGAAAACACATTTACACATGAGTGTATGATGCTGCAGGTATTTGAACATGTTACCGTGTTCCCACTGATGGGCTAACCTGGTGCAGAATAGCAAAAACCCAGTCCAGATTAGCAGCAGGTACAGTATAAAATCAGAAACAGTTGTTTAGAAAAATGATCATATCTGCCTTCTCAGGCAGGATGCGTGAGCGTTCTGGACAGATAGTATCTATATTCACAATGTGTGCAGTGACCTTTCTGTGGCACTCTTCCTTTTGTTGCGCCGACATCTTCCCCCTTGCCGCTATGGTGAAGTAACATTAGGCTCAGCACATCGCGGAGTCGTGGAGGTACCAGCCTGGCTAACTTTCGCAATCTCAGGTCGTAAATTGTCTATGAAAAAATACGTGGGCTAATTTGTTAGCTGCCTCAATGTTGGCGCAAGACATATTATTTATTGTATATGTATTGTTTTACTTACCGGATTCAGACCAGGCTGGGGGTCGGAGCCAGAGGAAGAGGCAGCGGAGGACGGTCAGCGCAGCGCGTCAAAAGCCCTATTCGCATGGGATTAGTATTATCTAGGGACCTTGTGTGATTCTGAAATTACCCTCCCACATCTGAATTTTGTGTGGTGCATTCGCGCGGGATAAGAGAAGCCTGTGATTTCACTGGAATTTACTGACTTATCTCCCGGATACCTGGATGTCAAAGGCTTTTGACCCGTTCTATGGTTCAGATGGATTAAATAAAAAATAATTTAAAAAATATAGTTTCTTGCGCTTCATTTACATTTCACGGGGTTAAAATAACATCTCAAGCTTTATGCTTGATTTATTTGTAACACATTAACCTCAAAATGTTTTCAGCTTTCTCTTTCTGCAAATTGTATGGTGTAGAGATATGACAGCACCCAAAATACTATTAAACACTCTAACGCATTCTTCGCGAAAGATGGACTAAAAAGGCGCACAGGAAACAAAAACCTCGAAAATGATATACGACCAGCCAAATCACAGAGATGTTGATTCGCACGGGACTAATATTATCACAGGACCTCGGTGTTCGGCGAAATATGGTAGGTCTTTTGCGGGGGAATTTTTACTTTACAAATGACAGACATGGCCGATTCGCACGGGATTAAGATCACAGACAACCTCCGCAATTATTACAAATGACTGGAGGTCACCAGGTAATGCTAAACCTGTGCGAATAGGGCTAAAGACGGGGCACACATTTATTTCTACTCCATGAACTCGGAGTTGCTTTATCATGTTCAACGTGCACCCTCCTATGCACGAAACAATCTTGCCGCAAATGTTGCATTTTGTCGAGATTCCGTTCTGTTTAAAAAAGTGAAGCCACACTTTGGACCACTGACACACGCTATCCATGTTCGACTCGCTCGGTTATGCCAACACTTCCGGTGGACGCTTCTTCGTTGGTGTTCAGCGGTTTCTTCTTCCAGTCGGCAGATTGTGAATCAAAATCGAAATTTAAACTTTTGAACGATTCTGGGAAAATCGCAAAGCTAGTCCCGGTTTCAATCAATACTCGATACTCGATACCCAAGCCTACTCATCAGCCTCTTTTGGATCCTACAGTTAAACCAGTCATTCAGCCACTTTGCCGGATTCCGCTGGCATTGCATGAGGAAGTCACAGTAGAACTTGTGAAACTGCAAACAGAGGGCATCATCGAACCTGTTGACGCCTCCCCATGGGTGTCTAATTTGACAGTGGCTAAGAACAAATCTGGCGGACTAAGAGTTTGTGTGTACTTAAGGTCTGTCAACAAAGCAGTTCGCTACCCTCTGCCATCAATCGAAGAGCTGACTACACACTTTCATGGCTCAACAATTTTTTCCAAACTTGACCTCCGGGTTCCCCTCCACCCAGACAGCAGGAATCTTACTGCATTCGTTACGCACTCTGGCATATTTTGTTACACAAGGATGCCTTTTGGACTCAGCTCGGCCCCTAGTTGTTTCCAAAAAATCATGTCCACTATACAATACACCTCAGCCAGAGATAATGTGGTGGCCGATTTGCTGTCCCATTCTGTGTCATCGCCCATTGCCTTCTGTCAGGTGGCTGAGCGCAGGGACCTTAGTGCATGCACCCCTGACAGCTTTTGTGTCCTTGGAGGAACTCACAGCGGAGTCTGCTGCTGATTCCACACTATCTGCGGTCCGCGAGTATGTCCTGAATGTTTGGCCAGCTCAAGTGGTAACAGATATCCAGCCATATGCCCGAGTGAAACACGAATTGTCAACAGCTTACTATCACCCACAGTCAAATAGGGCATAGAAAGATTCAATCAGTCACTAAAAAATGGTCTGAGAGCCCACTTAGCACAAGGCTGCTCTTTCAATGAGGCCTTGTCTCAGACTCTTCTACACTACAGAGCACCTCAGCATGCCACCACTGGGGTGTTGCCAGCAAAACTGATGTTGGGGCGAGAGCTGGAGAAGGCTCCCACATAGACTTTGCCCTCCTACTTCTCATGGTGGATATCCTGTGGTGAAAGCCAGGGTACCTGAACAACAGCTCAAAGCACGGGGCAGATTCGATGCAAAGAAAAAGGCCCGGATTCCCAGAATCTTTCCAATGGACTGTCACGCTTGCTGCGCCATTCCCCCTCACAAGGGGATGCGAGCGCCTTTCTTCTCCCCCTGGGTCAGTCCATATCAGTATCTCTACATGTAACCTCACTACGGTTAGGATGTGGTCTCCGTTGTGACCTTTTTCCTTAAGGCTCACTTCTCCATTGTTCTGCCAGGCTGAATGAAACAAATAGGAAAGATTTGAAGCAGTCTTTCACTGAAGGTTGCAATCCCTTCCAAAAACTTTTTTGTGGATGGAACAGCAGCATGGCCTTCTCCAGCAGCGATGTTCTCACCCTTTTGGTCCCCTTCGGTACCAAGGTCAGTGAATTTGTGCTGGGGCTTTGGGAAGGTTACGACCTTAGCATAGCTTCTGTGACACGCTGTGGCTTGTCAACAATTGCAGCGCCACAGGGTTGTGATGGTTTTCAGGTTGTGGCGTTTTCCATGGACCCCATATGTCGTTCGACATAGCTCGTAGTGACCGACAGATAGGGAGTGTCTAGGTTACATACGTAACCCTCATTCCCTGATGGAGGGAACGGGGATGTTATGTCCCTATGCCACAACCTTGAACCATTCGCTGTTGCTGGGACACGTTCTCAGCTCCTCAGCGTAAAACTTATTGAGTGGATGCACCTGTTGCCTATTTATTCCCGTATGCACGGGGAGTGGCTCAGGTATGCAAAGTCTACTAGCCAATTTTCATTGGTGTTTTCTCTTAAACTCAGAGATGATTGGCCTCCCAAGTGAAACCCCATATGTCATTCGACATAACGTCTCCGTTCCCTCCATCAGGGAATGAGGGTTACGTACGTTTTGTAATTGCATATATAATTTTGTACTATAATTTTATAGCTACTTATATTTTCTGATTTTTATCTTTATGTTCTGAATACCGGTAAAAGGATTGCTGACAACTTATAGGTAACTAATTTTTTCTCTCTCTCAGCGCAATTTTGACTGTTATGTGTAGTAGATTTTTTTATCAATGCAGAAAATGTTTTAAAAAATATGGTCGCTCATATGTAAATTGTTGCAAGCCTTTTCACAAATTAGATTGAAAGATCAGAAAAAGCACATATTCTGGCCAATACATCCACCTCTCAAAAGAAATCAGGGCAGAAGTGGATGAAAGTGGACAGAAGAGATTAATTAAAACACCATGTGTGAACAGGAATGTCTCCCTCATCCACTTGTGATTTGATCAACCAAAACGCATCTTTGTACCAGGTGTAAACAGGGTCAATGACATGACCAATGGTGATGGGGCAATGTTTGGGTAATCTGTTTTAAAATAGTGTTTTTTCTTTCACATTTGATAATGCTAGTGCCTCACCCTTGAGTTTACTTTCTAAATGGTGGGTATTTTAGTATTTTGATCTCTATTCCAGTGCTATGCCATTCCCATAGACCTATGTAGTAAGTGCCTTATTTGGAACCTATTTTTTTGTTTGTTTTCATAAACTGAAGCATGAGTCACAATGTTTTTCTATGGAGCTTTTGAAGTTGGCTTGAACATCCTTTAAAATGTATAAGCGTTACATCATGTTTTACATTCTATTTTATGTTTGTATATTGTTGTTTCATGATGCAGATTTGTGTTACTTAAATAAGTTTCAAATTCATTCATTAATTTCAAACAAGAGGCACTTCATTAAAGTGAGTGAGTATCTTATTGTTGTTGAACTGAATGCACATGTGACTGCGTCAAACCATACAAATCGGTTGGCATGTGGACTAAATGACCTCTCTCACGTTCATAGTGTGAAAATGCAAAGATGTGAGGGCCTTGTCGAACTCTGCAAAGTATTATTTCCCATGAGGACCTGATTTACCCAAGAATCTGGGAACATTTTTCACGAGGACAGACTGTGTTGGGGAAAAAAAAGGTCATGTGGGGTAAACAAGTTTGGGGTGTGTCTTCAATGAACAAGGACAATCTTATGACTTGTGAGCTCTGTAAGCTCTTTGATACTCTTAAGGAATTGCCTTCTAAATGCAACCAGTGCAAGCAAATGAGCACCTTTTATTAGCCTATTTATAAAACATCAGTCAGTGTTCATCCTATTGCTAATCTACTTGGGACTGTTCTGATTGAATCAAATTTAAATGAGGGGCTTATGGTTCAATAACCATATCCTCTCAAACATCTGTTTTGTTCACATGGTTTAATTCTAAATGACCTTATAATACATTGTAAGTTTAACAATGTGTTAATATATAGAACACACTCAACACGTGTTTCTCAGTTGATCATTATGAAATCTGATTAGGCTGATGCAAGTGCCTTGACATACTGAACTCATTCTTAACTGTTACTATTGGTATTTTTAGCTTAATTACATGTACAAAAAGACCAATACATTGGGTTCATTTTGATTTCCTAATGAACAGTTTAGAGAAAATGGGGTAAGTTGTCACACAAGAACCCTAATTATGTGGTTTATGAATTTATATGCTTTTCAGATAAAATTAAGCAGTAAAAAAAATTATGAAACTGCAGAAATGTAAATGATAGAAATATTAAACCACTGCTTTGGCGAACATGTATTTTATTTTATAAAATTACAATATTTAGAACACAGGTGACAACTTTCCCCAAACTAAATTCCTTTAATTTAAACAGCATGCCAATGGTAAGGTCATGGGTTAGATTCCCAGGGAACCCATAAACTGTTAGTATTGTAGGTCACTTTGGATAAAAGTATCTGCTAAATGCATAAACGTGAATGTAGTTCTGACTACATGGTCTGTATTTTTATTTGTATTTTTTTAAGCATTAGAAAGTGTGTGTTCTTTTAAATTTCCATGTCCTGAACTCTGTACCTTATAAAATATTATTCTGGTGTGCATTTTCTTTTTCTTTTTTGATCCAGCTTAATCCACCTGGCATTAACTAAAATCTGCCTTCGTTATATACTTGATTCTTGCTTGTATGCCAATGTAGTTTTTTTGTGTTCTCTTGTTACCAAACAGCCATTGAATAATTAAAGACTGTTTTAGATATTTGAAAACAACATATAAATGCACTGCTAGAGAAAACAAATAATCATAATAGCAGCATGTTAATCATGCTAGAAACATGATTAGCAACATGCTAATAATGTAAACAACATGATAGCAACATGTTAATGACATGCTAACAACATAGCCTACAAATGATCTTAACATGCTAATCATTCTAGAAACATTTTAGCAACATGCTAGCATCATGCTAATCGTTAAAATATGTTAACATCCCGCTAATCATCTTACCGACTTGCTAGCAACATGTCAACTATGCCAGAAACATGTTAGCAATATCAAAAAACGTTAAAACATGCTAAAACATTCTAACAATGTGTTAAATTACACTAAATCCTATCTAAATTTTAAACTCTACAAATGTTTCAATTTTCAAGCTTTAACAACTTTTTCACGTCTTGACAAACTTTATCTAGTTTGACTTTTATAATATAATACAGACCTCAGTGTAAATTTCCTTGAAGCAATTAGCCCCAGCTCACCCTCACTTTGAGAGAAAAACTATTTCCATTTTTGGGGTACAGGGAAACCATAACAGGTCACTGCTGGCAGGTAAATACAAGCTCTATACCTGTGAAAACTGTGCATTCCTGAAGCTCCTGAATAAGACAGGAGCAGCTTAACATAAGCCTGCTATATCTAAAATAAGATGCAGTCAGGCGTCGTCAAAGGGGTCAGGGGTGAGGAGCCAGCCGACAGTCCTTGTCAGTTTTAAGATGTTAAAAAGGTCCTGCAGACAGTTGGGTGTTAGGAAAGTGGCCTGCTTTACTCTCAGATGCTGAACAATCCTCAAGTGAGGAGGAAAAAATAGAGTGAAATTAAAGACCGTAGAACATTCACTGTAAAAATAATTTTTTCGAAGTTTGATTTGAAGATTACTGGAGTATGTTTTACAAGAAAACACTTCACATTTTTATGTTTAATTCAATGTTTACTTGACATTTCTTCATAAAAAATTATTGTGATACTTACTATTAATTTCTGAGTAAAAATTGTTTCTCCACCATTGTTTTTTAGCATGGAACTGAAAAAGAGATTATACGTATAAAGCTGCATGAACACTCTGTTAAACATTTGTGCTCTATGACAAAAAAGGTGGGTGGTGAGTAATTGTTGACAGAATTTTCATTTATGGCTAAAGTGTCATTTTAAGTACCCATTTATATTTATGTGCCAAGACCATTAAGGAGTGCCCAAATAAACCGTTGCAAAAACAACACAAAGTTTTGTTGCGATGGTTATTATTAAACTGCTGCTACATACTTTCTAATAGTGGAAGTCCTAGATAACTCACGGTCAACGGGCTAATATATATACGTTTGAATCCACCCAATATATGGTTATATTCATTATATGTCCCACTATTTTAACACGGTTGACAACACATATGGAGGATAAACTAACTTTAAAAGCCAGCTGGTTGTAAAGCTTACTATCCTTAAAGCTATTCTTCTTTAAGAGGGTATTTGTTCAGGAACTATAAAAAGGGAACATTTTTCACCACATACTGTGAAACATAAACAGCCTTGCAAGCTGTTGCTGTCCCAACACAGAAAATACGATATTTTGTCCTGCACAGATTAAAAATAATAATTGTAAAAACCACCCAAATGACTTCTTCAGAACTTATTGTACTCCATTAAGACTGCACCCGCTTGGTGGCTGGGCAAAAATAAATAAATTGGTTTTCCACGAATGATGTGCACTAGATATCGGCTTCATGTGATTTCATTCCACAGACAAGCAGGCACCAAAAAGACTGGAGAGAAGGCATTTATGAATGTTCTCTCGTTGACATTTCAATTTATTTAACTATTGTCTGGCAAGGAGGAGAGTTTTTGAGAGTCTTATTATTTACTCAGTAATACTGCTACAAAAGGATAGTATTATTACTGTCATGCTGAATTAATAATGACAGTTATTAGTTATAGATAATTCTAAACTTGTTCTTTGAAAATCAGTAATCGGTGAGGGGTTTGCAGGAGTTGTTCAGTATAAAAGAGACTAGGGAGTGTTGTAACATGCTGTTTATTTGCTATGTGTCTCTGCAATAGCTGCTGTTTTTATTAAATGTACTACTTATCCAAAAACAAATTTAAAAGTACAAAGATCGCTGTTCTCACTACCTACCAACTACTAATAGGAAACATGGACATCAGTTTCAATTTTAAGCATGGTTTGTTGTGTTAATCATATTTACTGTTTCTAAACCATTTTTATGCCAAAAACCCCTCACATAATCCAACAACTGTTTCACTTTAAGCCCTTCCATTCTGATTCAAAATGACAAATAACATCTGATCAAATACTTACAATGTAATCACTGTGTGCGTGCTTGCATGCTAATCAGTCTCACAGTTGCATCATATGTAGGGTTTAGGCACAAACAAGCTCTGGTCTTACCTGGTGTTGATGTTTCTTTCCCCATATCTCATATCGCAGATGCTTCTTCTAAATTAAAGAAATAAAAATTCTATCTTCAGAAATGAGAATTAGAAACAAATTAGACCATTGCTGATACAGGCTACAGAAAGAATAAAGATGTGGATGGCAAAGCTCAGGCAATTCATTTTAAGATATCTTTTTCACAGAAGAACATTTGAGAGCAGAAAAAAAAAGTCTCAATTTCATCTCATGGCTGTATGAAACAACTTAAAGGGATCTCATTTGTGAAATTTTTATTTTTATTTTTATTTTTTTTTGCTGCCCGAGATCATGAAGATTAGTGACTGAATTTCAGAGCATCACTACTCAGTTTTAAGTACAGTTGTTTGTTTTTTTTTAAGTGAGAGCTTCCACAGCAATACAGATCTGTCAGAGAGGGAGTTCAGTGTCCCTGTGCTTTTGTTTTTGTTTATTTCATCGTTCTACATTGAAAGCCAAAATTCTACATCGTATCTTATTAGTGATTGACTTGAGGGCTTTCCAGTGCCACTGCTATAATGTGGGTAAACACTGCTTAATATCTAACAGCAGATACATCTGTTATGTGGATGCATTTTGAGTTCAAGCAAGTTAAAATCCTTTAGGGTGACTAGATTGATGATTTCCACTATCTGGCTGAACGGTTCTCTTTGCTTAACCATTCCATTCCGTGCTGATCCGGGCCAGTCAGTTTTCCACTGTGGTGTTGATAATGGAGCTCTTTGGAATGCAATACAAATGCTCAGTTGTTGCCTTGGTAATGCAAGTGTAATATAAACAGCGATTTGGACGATGATCAGATATTTCTGTTTTTGGGACTCCTTTTTTATCTGATATTTACTTCGTTCAATAACAGAAAAAAGGACACAAATCTTGCGTGAAAAATAAAATAAACAGAAGGCGACGACAGGTATAATATCAATAGGCGCAAATGTTTCCTCCACAGACCAAACTGTCGCAAAGATTTTTTTCTTTCTTATATTGAACGTAGCATGGCTGTTTACTTGGCTGTTTGATCAAATAGCACACTTCTGCTTAGCCAGCTTTGAAACTGGTAGCCAGGCAATGGTTGTCTAACCGTGCCGAGAATTCTGGGCCGAGGACGGTTTGTAATCGTGCCGCGTCATACTAGGCTCAAGTGGAAATACACCTGGAACCATACCTTACAGTTCTTAGAACCATTCGGCTCAATAGTGGAAAAGCGGCTATAGTAAATTTTCTGTCAGATGTGATCATTATCTTAAAGATCAAAAAGACACTTGACTCCGCAGAAGGGCTGTAAACGAGTTATTGCTAGTCGGCAACAAAATCTTTGAAGTTTGTTTGCGTAACATTGTTAAAGTTTATCAGGCATGCAGTCCAGCTGGTGCGCCATTGCTACATCATTACGTGTGTGACAAAGATCACTGAACCTGTCATATTTTATGGTTATTTTACTAAAGTGCTGAAAGGGAATTCCAATTTTGCAGTTATTCTTTCTGTGCTGAAATTGACCCTGTTAGACACATATATGTGTAATCAGATGCCTTTGCTCAAAGATGAAGTATTGCCAAACCTGTAAAGATTTTAAATGTTTCAGTATAGTCTTAACACAAGAAACAGAAAACCGCCTAGGGGATATGATACATGAGTCATGTTCATTAAAGAGAAATGGCAATTATCCTATCCATGGGTGGCATTTGACGATCAGGGTTTATATGTTTTTTTTTGTTTCTCTAATACTAATGAAAAAACTTTGAAAACACAGATAAAAAGTAATTTTGTGTGTGGTTACTCCAATTTCCATGAAAACCATGTGTAAGATACCACAAATGGCACTGCCATTCAAAATGTGTGTTGCAATTTCCTAACAAATAGTATCTTTGATAATTAAATTTCACAATTATTTGCTTGAATTCTACTCACCTTCAGGTTTCAGCAAATTGTTTTGATGACATTTCCCTGTTAAATACAAAAAGGATGATCATCAAAATGTCAACTGCTTTTTTCATGCTGCTAAAATGCATGATGATGAATTGCTTTTAACCTGACATTTTAGTTGAATACTGTTATACAATTTCAGACTTTAAAAAAATCACATATAATATTCAGATATTAAATTTATAAATACAATACCAGTCAAAATTTTTGAATAACTTAGCTTATTAAATGACTTTGAAAGATGTCTCTTATACCCATCAAGGCTGCATTTATCAAAAATACAGTTAAAACAGTAAAATTGAAATTTTATTACAATTTAAAGGAACTGTTTTGTACCATATTTTAATATACGCTAAAATGTCATTTATTTCTGTTATGACAAAGCTGAATTTTCAGCAGTCCGTGTCACATGATCTTTCAGAAATCATATACTGATTTTTTATGTTATCAATGTACAAAACAGCTTACTTACAAGGCTGTTTCAAATATAATATTATAATATGAAAATGTGTATCATGAATTGTTTTTAAGAATTTTTTTTTTTTTTTTAATTTATTTAATTTTTAAGTTTATTTAAATAGCACATTTCAAGCACAATGGTATACAAAGTACTTTACATAAAAAAGGAGTTAAACCATAACCATAAAAATAATCACAACAATAAAAGGAAAGAGTAAAAAATTAAAATGATTAAAACATTGATTTAAAATTAAACTAACAGTTAAGAATAAAATGAGGATACATAAAATACAGTGCAGGCAGCCTACTTTTTGGACAGTATAGGTCAGGGTATCCTGTATACTCACGCATTTTGAAGAAAAGTAAAAAAAATAAAATAAATAAATTATCATTGCTTGGAAATGCTCATATTAGGAGGATTATTTAATACATTCCCACCAACCTGTCACATTCTGCTTATGGCAAATAGTTTAAACTTAGTCAGACATGCATGAAGAAGATAAGATCAGGAGATCGGATACTTGCAAGTACTTGTGTTAGGATGCGGCAGAAAGAGAAAGAAAGGATTTAACAAACCCACTAAATGCCAATCAAAAGTGTAATGTGTTACTTTTACTTGGCAATACAAATATTGACAATCGAGTTTTACATATAGGTGCAACAGCCTGGGAGAACTTGCGACATGCCTTTTCGTAAGCGTTTCAGCTTTGCTCAGAGCTGTTTTCCCCTTTTTATCATGAAAGATTGGGCATGGGAATGGGTCGACGAGCCGCTCTGTTATTAAATTTAATTATAAATGATGTTTCTCAGGGGTTATGCAGAGTATCTGTTTCACAAATATGTGCTGGCATTAAATGCCCAATTTAGCAAATCCACACCTCAAAAACAATTTAACTGAGATCTGAAGCACATGTAAACTGTTTTGTTCTTCACTTAGGAAGCAATATGCAGTGATGGTTTGTTTCAAAGGAAAAAAGTTTGTTTAAGGATTTTTTCTACATCAGGAAGTTTAGCACTGCATTTCAGTGGAGCCTCATTCTTCAAATATGTGGTTTAAGTGGAACTTTTTACAAAGACCTCATATGCACGCTAATGACTCGACCATTAAATATAAGACAGAATGTTTCAGATGTTTGTTGTTAAAGGGGTCATATGATGCTACATGCACTTTTACAAGTTGTTTGAACTGAAATGTGTGTTGGCAGTGTGTGTACACAACCACCCTAAAATTATAAAAAAATAAATAAAATTGTATCTGCTCAAATCGAGCCGATCTCAGATGCCTGTCTGTGTGACATCACAAAAACATGCCCCTCCCACAACAGTTTGATTGACTGTAGTGTTTTAGCACAGAATGGACTGGCGTCTTACCTTGGACCCGCCCTGAGTGAGCTGTTATCGGTCCGCCATTGTTTCACCGCCGGAGCAGATGTAGACAAGAATGACTCCTGAGTGATTGAGGTGTTCTGTTGTTGGATGTAATAATGTACATAGCAGTCGTCATTTACTCTTGACATGTAAGCCGCTGATGACACAGTGAATTACATTTGTTTTTGAAGAGAATGCGCCACAGAGCTACATAAATGTTCGCGCAATTCTTTTGTGATCCAGCTTCACCTACAGAAGAAGTGAGTGTTGTTGTTGTTTTTTTTTTTTAAATGAATCTTTGCAAATCGCCTTTCCTAATAATGTGCTAATAAGCAAGTTTCATGATGAATGTGCTAACGTTCCCTCAGAGAGCAGTGGAAGAGAGCAGAGCAGAGCTCATTAACATTTAAAGGAAAATGCAACAAAACTGCATGCTCTGAAAAGAGCTGTTTTTGACAGGGTAAAAAAGGTGTTTTTTACACTACCACTGAGAAATTTTATGTTATAGACTTTTCATTAAGACCCTAAAGAATCATATCAACTTGGAAAATGGGCATCCTATGACCCCTTTAAAGCCAATTGAAATACTACGTTACATGAATGGGATTCACACAAAATGCAGTAACATATCTCTGAAGTCTATCCGATCCATAAGCCTTGACCTGGTTGGGGGGGGGGGGGGAACATGACAATGTCCATTTTTGTAATTCTTATCATTAGTCATCTGTTGCTTCCTCATACATGAGATAAATGTTCCACTTCTATTGCTAGTGATTCTTCATTTCGACAGTCTGGCAGAGGTTCTGTGTTTGGATAAACTTTAAGGGAGTCATGTTCACCGGGTTTCTCCATATTTAATTAAACACTTAACCTCTAATCATACGATTAATTTATCATCCTTTATGTGTCACATTGACTGTGGACATAACTTACTCTATAGAATTGTAAGTACTTGGCGGCCGACCAAGCATTAATGATGGAAAAGTTCAGGTGAACTTTCAAATCTTTTTCTTTAAGTAGGCTATAAGTGCCAAAGAGCAATGCTCTGGCATGAAATAACCCTTAAGAATTAACAGCAGTTATGTTGAAGTTAACCGGATACATACAAGACCTGTTAATAATTATAAATAAGTGTTCTGTCAGAGAAAATACAGTGTAGGTACCGATGAAATGATTAATGAGAACGAATGCGCGAGATTAGGAATGCAGTGCACGTTAGACGTCATGTTTCAACGTTCGATTTAACATTCAACGTTCATTCTAATTTTTTAAGAGTAAAAATCTGTGCTCTTTGGTAACATCTGCTTTTTGTGTAGAAAAGTTCTCATGCAGTATTCATCAGGTGAGTAAACACAAAAATATGTTATTACCTTCGTTGTAAAGTCGTTGAATCCAGTAGTTTGTACATTCACATCTACTAATAACTGCTAATAATTTGCATAAAACGCGCTCAAACCATGTCCATATAAGTGCTTTCATCGCTAGGCTAGCTCGCGCTCACTCAACTGAGCATGCGCAGCAAGTAACCTGTTATATAAAATATAATTTTATATAAAATATTTAGCCTATATATATATATATATATATATATATAGATATATATAGATATATATATATAGATAGATAGATAGATAGATAGATAGATAGATAGATATAGATTTTATGCACAAATGGTGAACTATTACACAATTTTATATAGGCTATTTGTTATTTTGGTTAAGAGTCTGATATGAATACTTCTGCATAGCTATATAATCAAAAAATCTGCCACAAGTTGAAATATCAAGATAAATCTGCTAGGAAGACAACAATAATTTGGGCCGTGTTGTTCAATTAGCCTATAATATTGCACTCGGTGTATCCCACATGACATATATGTATAAAATAGATGTTTTTCATGTTATTTCTCAAAACCTCCAGGGAAAGGTGTCTAACATATTTTAGACGTGCAGCCAAACCCTCAAGGTTATCAAGTTACTCTTTTGAAATTATTCAATGGAATAGTGTGAAAAGAATCAGCATTTCAAACAGCAGCAAACAATATGAACACCCAACAGTGCTCATTTTTATAAAAGAAAACACCTCGTTTTACACACCCTTTGTCCTTCTGGGAATCAGAGTGATGCGTAGGGTTATATAATGAATTTTGAATTTTTTTGAAGCACCGAATGCATTTTACATTATTATGGCGCACTGGATTTTTTTTCTTAAGCTACACATAGTAATGATAATTTAAAAATTTGAATTGCATTATACATTTTTCCTGCACAGAAGGACAAATAACTACTTTTTAAAAGTGACTGCTAAATGCTTTGACAAAATATTATTATTCAGAGCGTCTGTGTGATAAATGCATCATCCTGGCCTGTCCTGAAATCAGTTTCAACACCCTTTGAGGTGCTCCAGTTTCACTCGACATTTTTTCTCTGGAAGCCCTTCAGGCCACCATGGTATGCCGCTAGCTGCATCAGCTGGCAAAATTACTGGCAAAACAACCTTTAGGATTTCAATCAGCGTAGCAGACAAAGCAACCGATCATCGTGACATGACTCACACAGCACAGCAGTGCGACATTTATCTTCATCCGACTGTGTTCGCCTTAGTCATATCAGCAAATCTCAGGTTACTCATCCTCGGTTTTAAGCTGAATGTCATTGAACTGATGTAAACCTGCCTTGTCTTTATCCAATCCTTTTGAGCCACGACACAAGCATTCCTCAGGGAGCCCGTGAGAAACGCGGTGGTGTTCGAATGCCGGGCGTGTCTACCTGCGCCCCGTGAGGTGACGCTTCACGACGGGGGCCCCCGAGGAGAACCAGAGCCTTTCCCATCTGACTCATTAGACCTCTCCTCTCTTCTGTCACGCCTACAGTGTCATCTCTCCCTCCATCCCAGCTCGGCTCTGGCCTCGTCCTGAGACAGACCCCCCTTTTTCGCTCCTTCGTTGCTTACCGAGGGGCCACGGAGATCTCCATTACAGCCTCCTGCCCAGAGACGCAGCTATTGGGAGGCGGCGAAGAAGGCCTTTCACAGGAGTATTACAGAACAGCGTCGGGCTCTGATAAGCCTCTGGTTACGGCCTCCAGGGACCCGACTCGTCCGTCTCCGCTCCCCACCTGGGGGTGAGCGCTTTCTCTCGCGGCTGCAGAAAGGGCTTTGTAAAAGGGCAAAAAGCACACAACACAACTCTACTGGCAGAGGCTTTTAGTAACCCTAAACCACATGACCTGTGACTAAGGTCCTGTGCCGATTCCCACCGCCGAGAAAAAACACACACAATTTAAATTCATAAAGACCTTTGTCACACATTCAAAAGCCCTTTTTTTTGTTAATGTACAAACTGTCACAAGAGAGGCTGGCATTCAGGGGGACAGGCTTATAGTGTCATCTGCCTGGGCTCTCAACCAGCATACCAAGCCACACAAACGGCGCTAATGCGATGCGAGGGGGCCGCCAAGAAGGGCAGAGGCGAGCGAGCCGTAGACTGTTATGCAAAAACACTTCCATTTTTATCTTTATTATGCATTCTACAATCTGGGTTCAAGATTCAAGAAACGGCAGAGTTTATTGTAGTGTGCTGAAGCGCCTGCATATTTGCGCAGCGGGAAGCCACCGCCCACACAAGCACGGCAGGGAGAAATGACTGTCCATATATTCCTAACTTGCACAAATAAACAAGATCGATTTCCCAGTTTTTGCGCTCCTTCTTCCTAAACCATTAAATTATGCCTAACAACGCTTGTTTCTTCCATAATTGTTTTTTAGTGAGCAATGTAACGGAGTTAACAAGGAAGTATTACCCTGCATGGGTGTTTAAAGGACCTGGAGGATTTGTGCACAGCAGATTTACATTAGGTAGTGCCAAATATCCCACGGCAAGCAAGAAGGCTGATGGTAAAACAGCTAAAATCAAACTTCTTGTTAACTCAGATTTGGGCCTTACTTTTACAACAGCTCCCTGATGGTATGTGATCAGTAGCTGAAGTGCATTTTCACTCCACAGGTTTTTCTGTTGAGCCCATAAACAGCCTCTAGCCAGTTGGGGGATTAAAATGCTACAGGAGTGAAAGCACTTAAAGGGATAGTTTGGCTAAAAATGAATATTTACTCACCCTCATGTCATTCTTAACATTGGGTCTACTGTTTTTTTTATTTTCCGTACAGAAAATCAATGGGGTCCTAAACAATACTGAAGTACTAAATGCTGTATTGTAAATGTTTACATTATGGATATTCCTTGGAAAAGCTTTTGTTAAAAGCCTCACAATAATTACATTCCAAATGTATTGTTTCATTTAACAGGAAAGAGAATGGTATCATTTAAATGAAATTTGAACCCTAACCAGCCTACTCAGTGCGTGTGATTGTGGCGTGTTATTTCCTAGTAAATGAAAAGCCTTTTGAACCCATCAAATAACCACAAACAACTTCACACACTCTTAAAGGAACGATTCGCTCAAAAATGAACATGCTCTTATTATTTCCACACCCTCATTTACTTGCAAGCTCACATGTTATTATTTCTTTTCTTCTGTGAGACACAAAAAGGGGATTTTTTGAAGAATATCCTGGTCACTTTCTGTATAATAAAAGTGTAATAAAAAGTGAATGACAAAATAATAAAAGTGAATGATTTGTTATTGAGGAGTAATACAAGGCATCATAAAACTGGTCAATATATATCAGTACCTTCAAAGTCTTTTGAAGTCATACAGTAGTTTTGTGTGAGAAATGATTAGTCTTTATTCACTCAGTCTCATAAAAGATTGCAAACGGATCACTGATTGAGTGAGCTGAACTCGACTCCTTCAGAATGAATCATTCAGGATTAACCGATTCACTGAAAAAAATACTTCTCTCACAAACTATAATGGATGTCAAAGGCGCTCAGTCAATACTTCCTTCTACAAAAAGAAAGTCATTTGGGTTTAGATGAGGGTGAGTACGTGAGTAAACTGTCCTTTTCAATGCATCAGTACATTTTAAAAGGAAGCTGAAAGAAAAAAATAGTAAAAAGTAAAATCAAACCCAGACTGCTCAACTGAAATTATCATGGTTTTATTACTTGTAATGAGAAGTAAAGCCCACCCAAGCCTCAGCAATGGTGGATAAATGTACTTTATTCACATCTCATACATATATTTGCATATATTCATATAAAATACAGAATACAGTAGACTGTCACCCAGACAATGACTGGGCCACAATTCCTTGTTTACTTTTGGCACCCTGACTGGCTTCCTGACTAGCTGTGTTCTGCAGTCTTACAAATATGATGCAGGCTCCAATTGCGGCAGTTGGGACGAGCCAAATCTGAAAAATCCTGGTACTGTTCCCTTGTACGTCCCTCTCATCTCAGCATCACAAAACAGAGCAACAGTGCCTTCTGACACTTCACCAACATCCCCAGTAGTTTCAGGGCAGTGGTGGGAATTTCACTGGCTGGCTTATGTGGTCTGTGGTTTGTGTTTTGGGGGTCTTAACTCCCATTTTCAAAGTTTTAACACACAAAACTCCTACAACATGTAGGAATGTTCCCACTTTTGAAGATTCCTATGGTGCAGCTTATCGTTCTCATTTACTTGACCCTTTACATGGAAATTTATCAGGGCACAAACAAAGACGCCAAAGGAAGCTTCATCACCCTCTAGACAACAGACTGAGAACTCCGGTTCAATGAGGTTCCCGAATTGAGTGTAAAAATGAATTTTGCATGTATATAATCTGTGACCTCACGCTGTAAAATTACCAGCACTGTCCCGAACTACTCTGAGATGGTTTGAAGTGGTTAACTGTGATGGAAAAAGCAAATACTTACACTGACATGCTCCATCGAGAGCTTTAAAATGACTTGGATTAACTGCATGAAAACACTACAATGAGACCTTTCCATTGCTGCCTATGTTAATACGAGTTTTTGTAAACAACCACCTTAACCAGGACAAGATATTACTCACCAAATGTCAACTTCACATTACATACTGTATCTTAAAAAAACAAACAAACAAAAAAAACTGTTGTGCTCTAACTAAGAAAACAAAGACTGGGCAGACAACAGGTTATTCCCCACAACACAGGATATAGATCATTACAACCAGTTGGAGAAAGCAGGGTACAAATCAAATCTGATCTCCTCTGAGTTTCATCTCAAAATCATTAGCACTTGTCTATGTGAGTCGTAGCTATTATAAATCAGTATGTACAGATTAAGCGCAAGCCATGTAAGACGTCAGATGTGAACATGCATAAATCGATTCGTACTCAGCAGGAGACCGAAGCCGGAACCGGATCGTGTTATGCTTTTCTTGGAAAGTCATCTGAAATGTCCTAGAGGAATTTTCTTGAATATAACTAGTGCAATATCATTATTATATTATTTTTTTTCTCCGTAATAAATATATGGCTGGTTATCCAAAAATAATCTTTACAGGGAGAGCCATGCTATGAAAAGGCACAAAAATATGAGTAGAAGCATATATGTAGGTATTCTCTTACTGCTAGCGAGATCTTCCGATGGCATCCTGTATTCGAAAAAGTCGCTTTTTGTGGTTGTGAGGTGTACCGTTTTGTTTGACGTAATACTACTTGAGTTAGTTTTGACCCATATTTAAAGATGCATTTCGCTCTAGTATGGCAGATTTTTTTTTCTACAAGCTATAAAACTCTCATGACCATTGGCAAAAGCCGAGTCGTCTATAAAATTAGCAGCCACCAGAAATGTCCTCATACTAAATGACTTCAAAAACACTGAAGCAGACTTCACAAAAAGCTGTAATGTAAAACTAACTGCATAAATCACGGGTGTACTGATATATAGCTTTAAAAACGCTTAACGGCGTCTGTGAGGAGCTATAATGGTACCTAGAAGGTTGCGGCTAGTATGAACGTAGGGTTTATTGTCGAAATACACAAGCGATTAAGGATTGCTGGATATGTTTTAAGGTTGAGACGATCAGGTATTCGTCGTCTCGATTGATATTTGATGCCATGCAGGTCTCATGTCATATTCAGAAAATAAATAAATTAAGTCCACACCACCAGTCTATAGTGACAATAAAAACAATTCACAAATCAGATGATACAATCTGAGAACGACTTTACTGATTCAAGCACTGAAAAGGCGTCTATCTGGACACCCAGACCAAAAGAAAGAGAGAGAACAAGGATGAAGAAAGAAGGAGATGGACCAGTGCAGCTGGAGGTAGTCAATTCTGCTTTAACTCCTTTTAGATAGCCATCTGCTCTCAAGCAACAATATGGCTGCCCTCCTTCTGAACTGTGGCTCCCGCGCTCCAAAAAATGCGCTTGCTATTTGATGCTTCCAGCTGAATCCAATGCCGTGTTGCTTTCATTCTGTTTTTCATCGAATTCCTCCTCCACAGTCTCCTTGCCGTCTCCAAGAGGAGAAGGAAGCTTTAAAGAGCATGAAGAGCGACTCTCAGAAGTTCTCAGAAGGAGCAACTTTATCTACCCCGAAGGGCTCAGCAGTGGTTGATAAGAGAGGGCGTCAGTTCGTCTCAGGCCAGTATACATCCTTCCTTCACAACAAGAAGTTCGGTAAGAGAATCTTTCGGAGGTGGTGCTTGTTTGTTCCTGTCCGTTGTGCCGTCTGAAGGAGTGACTGAAATGTTGTTAATGAGAAACAAAATTTATGGCTGCGGCCTCTGTGTAACAATATGCTGTAAAGTAGGTTAAGTTGATACTTTATTTAGAATAAGAACATTATTTACCTGCGTTGGTTAAGCTGGGGCTGGATTTACACTGCCATGATAATATTTAATCTGTTTCTGGAAAAGGAAAACAGGAAGTTGGTGTTAACTGGTGTGCTGAAACAGCTCAATAGGTCGGACAAAAATAGACCCCCAAAATATTTGGATGACTCAGCAAAAAAATAAATAAAAATTGTATGATATTTGGTCCAAAAAAACAAAAACAAACAAAGATAGACATGCAAATCATTTCACAAATTTAAATTTGTTAGGTTTCAAATCATAAAACACAAATATGTTAAGATTTTTTTTTTAAAGGAATAGTTCACACAGAAATAACAATTCTGTCATTGATTACTCACCCTCATGTCGTTCCAAACCCGTAAGAACAAAAATAACAACTTTATTCAAAAATCCGTCTCCTCCATGTCACCCTAGTGCCATTCTGAAGTTGACACAAATCAGTATACGTTGTTTACGTTCAGTGGATACATTTCTGTGCGTTGATCGTGGTAATTACATTGCTGTCTATGGGAGGGTCAGATAGCTCTCAGAATTCATTAAAAATATCTTAATTTGTGTTCTGAAGATGAACTCTTATGGGTTTGGAATGACATGAGGGTGAGTAATTAATGACAGAACTTTCATTGGTGAACTATCCCTTTAATATTAGTGCGTCCCAAATCGCATACTTGTGCACTATTCTATGACCTTTTTTAGTATGAATAGTGCCAGTAGTGCGTTTACACTAAAAATTCCAAAAAGAAAAAATGCACTTTAAACACCCGGATGATGCACTTAAATAACTGAAAAAATTAAGTGTGGAATGTTGGACACTTTATGCACTCAACTGTCGCAGCTTTAATTACGTGTGGAATGTTGGAGAGTTTTTGGACTTTGATTATGAATGACAAAATAACCTTATATATATATTTCATACACTACATGGTTGAGTACATAGTGCATAAGTACATAGTGTATAGTGCGTCATTTGGGACGCAGCTTATGTATTTCATTTTTTTTAAGTTTTCAAATATTTTAGGACTCAATGGAAAGCACAGCACACTATGCAGACTTGAATATTTACTTTTCAGATATCTCCACATCTAATGGGGGTATATTGGCTTCCTCTCCTGAGAAAAGGGCGGGACCTTCTTCTGGACTCCGTTCAGTTTGTGGGGCATTTCTTCTAGATTTCATCTGCATTACAAAAGGAAAAAGAAAAATACCAATCAAGATTGAAATCGAAAAGGCTGAGATGTTGAAGGCTCAGCAGAGCACACCACCACACGTACCTTCCAGACCAACAGAAACACCACCACTGCGATGAACGGGATGGCGAGCAGCGACATGAGACTGCTCTGCACAACTTTCGGAAGGAATGCCCCTACAGAAAAATGAGACTGGTTTTATCAGTTTGCAAAGGTGCTCTTGTTGAACTATGACAGGCAGCAAGATTAACTTTCAACATCAGAGTACATCAGTTGAACTAAATCAAAAATCAGACCTGCATAACTGGATAACTCTCTTGAAGTAAATGTTATAAATAAATGTTAAAATAATACATAAACTACAGTAAAACGGAAGAAATAATATAAAAAAATGTTGTTGGACAGTGTTCCTCAAATAATTGGTAAAGGAATATATTACCCCAAATAAAATAAAATTAAATAAAACAACATTTATTTGCCCACAATTCATTTATTGTTTCCTCTATAGATAGTGTTTGGGTAGCTGGATAGCCATCTTCAAATAAATGTTACAAAATAAAATAAAATTATAAACTAAATTAAATAAGTTTTATGTCAACATTTATTCAACCTCAAGTCATTTCTTGTTTCTTTGGCTAGCTATATAGTCATTTTAAGTGAATAAAGTATAAAGGAAAATAAAATAATAAAATAAAATCTGTCATCATTTACTTGATGTTGTTCCTCAATTCCTCCATGGAACATAAAATGAGGAATTCTGAAAATGTTCAGAAGGATTTTCCCTTACAATAAAAGTGAATGGCGTCTAAGGCTGTCAAGCCTCAAAAACGACAAAAAAATAACATAATGGCCCAATACTTGTCTGCCAACCTGGCATTAAATGTCTTTACTTTCAGCGGATATTTTCTGTTAATACAACACCAATCTCCTTGATTTTTGGAGCTTGATTGCCTTATTCATTTTCATCATAAGAAAAACAGCAGTATCTCTTCTTGAGTTCCAGTGAAGAGATAAAGTCATAAAGTTTTGGAACAACATGAGGGCAGGTAAATTATTTATTTACTTTTTCATTTTTGGACCTACTATCTCTTGGATGAATAGAGCAGTGATGACTGAAGACATTTAAGTGATAACTCACCTTTTTCGGGGTCATCAGGCAAACCGTTATGTTTCTCTAGAGAAAGCCAGAAACAGAGAAGCATTAAGTCTCAGATAGAAACCGTTCATTGTTAGACGCTTAAAAAGTCAGACACAATTTTCTTTTCTCTCTGCCCCATGAAAGATCTGATCTGTCCGCTTTTAGAAAGAAAGAGCTTGCGCTTGGGAAGATCTGAAGATTGCTCTGTAATCAACATGTTGACAATTGGACTTCGATTCTGCTCTCCCTTTCATGCCGTTCACTAGGGAGCGTCTCTTGGTTTTGAAACTCAGCTGAGACTCTGTCATAATAGCGCTGACAAAAATATGTTGCCTCTCTTGTTTTGTCCAGCGGCTTCATTTGAACAGGCGTGGAACACACACACATCCACCCACACACACACACACACAACGTGCAAAATTGCAACCAAAGCTGCCACAAGAGATATGATTTAAAAGCGGGTGTTAACATCTAAAACCTCAGTTGCAAATGGGTGGCCTTCCACAAACAACATTCTGTGGTTTCTCAATAGCTTCATTAAAAAGGACATAGACAACACTCCACAACATGTAGACCATGCCTTCGCAAGGCCTTTAAGACTGGTTATGACATGCACCTCACCATTTGTACTATGTTGCGCTGATGTTGTCAACGCTGTGGTAGTTGTCGTAACTGTTGTTTTTGTAGATGTGGGACATGGCGGGGGCTCGCAATCCTCAGCATCTTTCGATGAATTAGCAGTATTGAAAAAGTCCTCCACAAATTCAAAATACTTTGCCGTAAGCCACATCTCATTTTCGTAGTGACAATCGAATTCTAGCATTGAATCCTCCTGAAGAATCAGAAAAAATGGTTTCCATTCACAAGTGGATCATTTGTTGTGATGATTTACTTTTAATACAAATGAATAGTTTTATATAGAAATTTAAATAAATAGAAAAATAAATTATACAAAAATATATTGTAATAATAAATATTCATTTAATAAAATATTTAAACTATTCTTGGAAAAAAAATCATAAAACCTTAATAAAACATACCAAGTTTTGCACTGCTTTAAAAAATGAATGATCAATGGAATTATTTTTCCAAGTGGTTTTACAAACCTTGGCCATTGGCTGCTATTTTTTACTTAAAAATAAGAAAAATTAATAGTTTTAAAAATCGTTTTAAATCAAAATATACATTTTATAGAATTTTAAATGTTTTTAAATTTGATTGAAAAAGAAATTAAAAAAAACTTTTATAAAACACACCATAAATAAAAGTTTTTTTTAATGAAATCCATTTAAACTATTTTTGATAATGAAATTAAGACCTAATTAAGACCTTTTGTACTGTTTTTTCCCAAATCTTTTTTTTCCAAAAGTTTCTCATTTTTATAGCTGACAAGACAAACTTGTAACACAACAACAAAACATACTAGATAAATTAAGATTTCTGCATGAAACACGCTTGTTATTGTAATCACTTGGTTGAGGTAACTTACCAAGCCATGTCCAATGTGATACCGCATCTCTTGCAGTATTTGAACAAAAGTGCCTATATTATCTTTATTGGAGGATATGTTCCCAAACTTCTGCGCCAGGCCCTTTAAGCTCACCTCCAAGTGAAATACATTTAGCTTCACCCAGCACATGCCACTCTTGAAGAAAAACAAAAGACATTACTAGAATATCACCATGTTTGCTTTTATTACGCTGAACGATTCAATGAAACTGAATAATAACAACTCACCACTTCTTTTGGTATATAACGTAATGTAATCTTGTAGTCTTTTGGAATATTCTGTTTCTAATAGGAGAGAAGAAAAGCAGGTTCTAAGTGCCAAAAACTACAATGCAGATGGCCATTTCATCATCGATAAAGATTCAAAAATTAAACTTTAGTATGTAGCCACAATGTAAATATGGAATTACTCTAATTTGCTTTATATCCTCGTCTTAGGTATAGTTATGGAAGCCGCACACTTATGTACTTCAAAAGATTTGAATGACTGGTTATTAACCTTTCGGCATATGGCACACACTGTGATTTGGCATCTTATTTCGTAAATATTTTGCTAAAGAAAAGCAAATGCCATTACACAACTCACATGTTCCAACAAAGCGATAAACTCAATAATCCTTTCAGGCTGATGATTTTTGATGATCCTAAAAAGACTGTCTGCAGCGAAGCATTTGTTTTATATATACGACTCTATTATCATACTTTGAACCACATGTCTGGGGCTTTCATTCCAACACACATGAAATAAATTTCAGCTCCTTCCCCCCAGAGCATCGGTAAATCAGCCTTCGCTGTTGTCTTTCACAAAAAACGCTGGGAAAGAAAAGCGGCACTGGAGAGATAAGAATGTCCGAGCTCTTACCAACAAAGAAATTTTCTTGATGTCATCTGTAATGGGATTTCCTATTTCACTGGAATAGGCAGCAACTGTCATGTACAGCAATAAATGGACACAGGTGCATATCCAAATCTGAAAAACAAGAGGTAAAAGATCAGTTTAATTTGATTGTATCGAAAATCTTGTAATAACACAGATCTGCTTGTGTCCTAATTTCTAAGCTCATTGTTTGGAGGAGTATTAGGCAAAACGGAAAATGTTTTCGCTGCTATTTTGAGAACATCCGGGTCAGTTTTGATGGAATAAATGAGCGTTTTTGTCTAGCAAAGTCTCCTTCCCATCCGCTGCTATAAAGCTTGTTGTCCCATGGTGGCTTAGTGCTTAAAGCTTTTGCTCCCCTCTTCCCAGATCTGCGATTTGAGCTTGTTGCATAACATGAGGCAGATTAGCTCTTAACCCTGCTTACAAGGGTGATCCCAGACAAACAATGCATGAGCCTTGTCGGGAGAAACGGGCTAGCGGTTGAAAGAGAGGGGGAGCGGAGCAGAGGTGAAGAGCAGACTCATCTGAGGACAGGCTGTTTAGCCGGAGATGCTCTGAGTCTGTAATTGCACAATTACAAAATTGATGCTCTGCAATTACATATTTTCAGAAATTAGGTTGGTTTTGTGATCATGTGACCACAATTGGATGCATTTCTCTTGAGGCATTTAAAGTCTCTTTTTTCTAAAGTCAAAATGAATCAAACTTTTCATGAATAATGTATGTTTCTGGTCTTATTGTATAAGATTCATCAATGTATGCTATTCCAAAGTTCACTTAAAAAGTAATAATTAAAATGTAATAATTTTCTCCCATCATTTTGTGCAGACTGTTAAGTCATCGTTTTAGCAAACTAGCATTCAATTTAGCTGTTGTTTTAGAACGCTAACATTCTACTTAGCTGTTTTTAGCAAACTTACAGTTTAGTCTTTGTTTTTAGCAAACTTGCATTCTGTTTCGCTGTTGTTTTAGCAAACTAGCATTCTGTTTAGCTATTGTTTTAGTAGCACTTTATTCCTTTAGCAAATTAGCATTCTATTTTGCTGTTGTTTTAGCAAACTAGCATTCTGTTTAGCTGTTGGTTTAGAATATTAGCACTTTATTACTTTAACATACTAGCATTCTATTTTGCTGTTGTTTTAGCAAACTAGCATTCTGTTTAACTATTGTTTTTTTGCTATTATTCTTTTTTAGCAATTAACATTCTATTTTTCCTATTTTATTTTGCTGTTGTTTTAGCAAACTAGCATTCTGTTTAACTATTGTTTTTAGTAAATTAGCACTTTATTTATTACTTTCGCAGGCTAGCATTATATTTTGCTGCTGTTTTAGCAAACTAACATTCTATTTAATTTTAAGTAGCCGTTATTTTAGCAAACTAGCGTTTCATTAGGTATTGTTTTAGCAAACCAGCATTCTAATTGGCTGTTGTTTTAACAAACTAGCATTCTATTTAGCCATTGTTTTAGTAAGCTAACATTCTATTTAACTGCTATTTTTGCAAACTAGCATTCTGTTTAGCTGTTGTTTTAACAAACTAGCTTTTATCTCCATGCTGGTACATAATGTCCACTTTTCATTGTTCAAAATAAAACAAAATAAAATCACCCACTACGCTTTTTCTCAATAGTGTATACCCTGATTCTCTCAGAATGTCACATTAAGTAAAATATTTTGCAAACCACAGTTTACTTTGACTTTAAAAGTCAAAGACATTATAAAATGCAAAGCTAGTGACAGGATATTCAAGAAAAAATGTAAGATACAACTTAATATAACAAACATATTTCACCTAATTATGAATGATTGGAGTAGGGGTGCCTTAAAGGTGAAGAATTTACAGACTGAATAAGAACAGTATAAAAGTTAATGCTAGGCAGGTCATAAGCTTTTAAAGCAAATCTACAAATTTATAATATAGCTATAGCCTAATAAATGATGCAATAGTTTTGATTTCCCCATTACGTGTTTCCAAAATGTATCTTCTTTCCAACTAGCTCTTCCAAAAATATTCTTCCTGGTTAAACAGGGCATGTTTATTTGCATCGAACTATAAATAAGACTGGTCTCATGTAAATGCTTAGGTTTTGCTTTGAATTAATGGACTGCAATATATAATTCAAAGTAAACAATGCTAGTACACATGACAGTATCTGGAATTAGTATGCACTCAAATAGGCAGTTATTCTTTTGTGAGTATTTCAGACAGCATCACCAAGGACGTTAGAGATCTCTTGTGTGTTGTGAACCAGATGAGGATTTGTTGAAATTTGATGAATGAAACAACACATGGAAGCCCAGATGTTTCATTGGTTATATTATCCATAATTTGACTTCCTCCAAGATTTTAAAGTACCTTCATAGCCAAGAACTATGATTTCAGCAAGTACTTTGGACACAACAACAAACGTCTGTCTGTCTCCTATTTAAACGTCAACAATTCAAACTCACTTGTGCTCAAATTCAGCTCTGACTGCCATAAATCAATAGACTGTAAGCAAAGCCAACCACTCAACTGATATACTGAACAACATGTTACTCCCAAACCATTGGCACGAGCTGACTATGTAGGCAGCGTTTAAGGCATTATAGGTGTGTGTAAAGGTGTAGGCATCTCCTAAATGCTGTCTCCTACAATACAATACAATACAATTGTAGAGTATATAGTATATTAGTATACTTTTAGTACTATTAATATAATAGTATAGTATCTATTAGTATACCCTATACCAGAATGCACTAAAATTAGCTCTGTGTATAACTAATTTACCAAGTAAATGCAAAAAAAAGAAAAGAAAAAAGTAATTACTACCGATTAACTTTGTTTCTCATAACTGTGCCTCAATGCCACAATTGCAATTATTTTCCTTATAACTGCAACTTCATTTCCTGCTTTCCTGTTACTCTATACACCAAATTTTCACCCTCATAATTACAACTGCATATCCTGCAACACAACCTTGTTTATCATAATTGTGACTTTATATCTCACAACGTGGCCTTATATTATATCCCAACTTAAATTTTTTCCCCACATAACTGTGACTATATATCCTGCAGAGTGACTTTATATCTCACAAATGCAACCGTTTCTCATAATTGTGATCTTGTATTTCACAATGTGACTTTGCATCTATGAAGCGCAAATGCAACTTTTTTCCTCGTAATTGCGATTTAGTACCCCATAACTTAATCTCACAATTGCAGCTTTGTTTCTCATGATTATAAAGTCACAATGGAGATACAAAGACATAAAGAGACATAAATTTTGTCAGGCTTTGATAAGACATTGTACAGACTGCTGTATTATCGCCACAAAGAAATCTTGAAAGTGTTAGCTTGCTACAACACATCAAATGAGAGGTCACTTTCATTTAGCCAGACAAAGGAGATGTGAAGCAGGACAAGATCTCATTATGGCTGACTATGAGCTGGACTGACCACCGGCAGAGAGAGAGAGAAAAAACCAGCGACAACTCAAACCTCCCTTTTGAACATTATGTTAACGGCAGCTCTCTCGACTAGAGATCATTGCCAGAGTCATGCTGACCAGACACTTTGATCGCTAGGGTTTATTAACTTTGCAAGCTCCCTAGACGGACATACAAGCTTATTCTGAACAATGTACCATTCACTACATAATCTTATTAGCGAGAACAGAGCACATGGTGCCAAAAAATATGTCTAGTCATCTATCATCCTTTCATCTTTTCACAGTCTATATCACGATATCTCATGGTGTATATCAGTTTAACACTTCAAAAACAGGCAGAATCCCAATGACTGATATTAGCAAGCCTATGAGACAAATGCTAACACTACACGCTAATGTAGCTACAAGGAAAAAGCTAAAAGATGTGTGAAAAACAATACTGTCTCTTAGTTTTGATTACAAAAAGTGACCAGATGTGTGTCTGGAAGGCAGTTTTGTAAAGCCATGCGATTTACTTACGCAGGCCAGAGAAGCAAAAGGACAAATATCAGCAGCCAGAAAACTAGCATAATCATTTCAGACCTTGTTGAATAGCCAGCGACCAGTATCCACTCAAAAACTACACAAATTAAATTTGCTTCCGCAAATTGCACTCTGTCTGCCCGTGTCCTTTCATGTGCACTTTACAAACCTCTGGCTAACTGAATAAACACTAGTTAAGATGCTATCAAATGTCCCAAAGAATATATATGCTTTCTCATGTTACCAAGAATGTCAAATTCTTCCACGGCAGCCATGACTCTACTCTTCTGTGGATCGTATTGATCATTTCTTCAATGGGGTTAGTCAGTAAAGTCTAAATCACCAGGTGCTGCTAAACATCTCAAACCAAAGGAAACAATAGGAAAAGACGTAGCGGATTTATACTAGATAGGGTAACATCAATTAAGCTGCAATGTCCTCTGATGAGTGTCTGAATAGAGGGCAACAGGCCACAGGAGCCCAATGAAATGTGATCTGGCAATTTTATAGCTAATTTAAAGGGAGTCTATAGACTGGGTGGGAGCAAAAATTACAATAGCCTGTGCTGGAGGGAGGCCTTGTTCAGGAACTAACCAAGAAAAGTAGAAATGCTAATGGAACCCACCCAGCGCTTTGAGGAGAACACTGAGAAAATGATTCCTGAGAGAAAAGAAATGCAAAGATATTATCGCGAAACGATTCATTTCCAATCGCTAATTGAGCCAGGAATTGAAAAGCTACTCGAGGTAAACCAATTTCTGCAATAAAACAACAGACAAATGGAACACATAATAGAGAAACAAAAACTAATGAGAATCATATTATACATTAGAAGTTTAATTTTATTGACATTCAATTTAAAGAGTGTGCCAATGAAAGCAAGAGACTTATTTGCCGGTCCAGTGATTTCATTTTTATCATTGGGTTCAATTCACTTTAGAGAGTCCGTTACACAAATAAGCTCTTTCCAAACATGGATGAAGTTTCACCCTTTATTGTGAATGGCCATCCGCTATTGAAAACATTTTTATTAGGACTAGGCTTAGCAGTGTCAAAGTCAGGTGTGTGTCAAATGCCATGTAAGGACTAAAAGGATATGGAAACAAAGTAAACAGTTAAACAGGCCTAATGGAATGGTGTTGCTGATAATGTTCAGTTAAATTATGGTTCAACCCTGCATTCCTCTTTCTGGTATTTTATCTCCGTCAAGGCTTATTTCAAACCACATATTTATGTATTAACTTAATGTTCCAACTGTGTTTGGATTACTCGGTAATCGATTTACTATGTAGTGAACTTCTGCTTTTTGCATTACTCGGTGGAAAACTCTAAACTCTACAAGTTATCTTTACAGCACATGCTCATCTGATATGACAAAATCAGATTTATCAATCATAAACATTGTCAAGCTTGGACACAACAACGCACTGTTGCATATCTTCAGTCCAAACAGGAAATAAAAAATAATTACATAAAACCATTCCTAGTAAAATCCAGAATATGATGTTACTAATTACCTTTGATCATACGCTACAGATTTATCCATCAAATATTAATCCTGTATTAAACAGTTTGTTTTTCATAGTGCTGTTGGTGTAGTTTTTTTATTTTTAAATTAACCTATGGCTTTCTATGTTACAGTGATTTTTTACAATTTTTAAGGAAGGAAGAAAAGAACCCTCGTGTCTTATCACTAGTACAAAGACTACTCACCTTTTTTTTAGTGACTTTCGTTCAGATATTTTTCAGAAGATTTGATTTTTTTTTTAATAATCTTTTTAAGAGAGTTATCTACCACATTTGATTTAAAGTTAATGTGATATAAAAGAAAGAGACAATGGTACATAACAAACAATTTATATGAGGGAATTGATGGACAACCATCCTATAAATCTGTGTAATAATAATCCAATACATCAGGGGTTTTCGGTCTTAATTTTATTTTTTCTTATACATTACTGCTGTCTTTAATCCTGTAATGCTGTACATCCCATATAAACTAACATTTGATATTTAGCCAAATAAGACTTTCTGCAGAGTATTTTTAAATTAACAGAACATTAAGATTGTGGATTATATTACTTCAGGAATTTTATTTTATTTATTTTTATTTATTTATTTTAATAAAGTTGAAATGACATTTCCAGCTTACACACAAGCATATGCCATTGTTTCACAACCTTGTAGTTTGTTCTAGCAGTCTTGAAATATGTGTTATCACTAAAACCAGTTTTTAAGACTGTAAATAGGATTACTGTTTAAATTGCGTCTGTAGCTCATTTCATGTGTTGCGACTTCACAGCTTAAGAGCAAATATACAAGTCTTCACTTTTCCATGTCTAATTTCAGAGGTTAAACATACAAATCACATTTGTACATTTAATTCAGGCCATGCACAAGAATGTAAACTTCATGTATAGCTGCACGTTTCACAGCATTTCTAAAATGAAATCTTCCAGAAAACAACTGTGTTGAACTATGCGCTTACTGAGAACAAACCAGACAGAAATCGTGTATTACCCATGAAGAGGAAAAGCAGCAAAGTACCAAGTTTTCACCTACTTCAAGATTGCTAGTTTTTGATGTATAACACTTCCTCATTGTCAAGCTGCAAACCGTCACTAACTTATTTTTGCCTTTGGGCTTGGCATATGATTGAAGGTGTTTTGCTTTCATGCAAGATGTTTCACATAACTGAGCCTCAGTTTTGGCAAAGGGGTCGATGTATGTCACGGGTGTTGGTAAAGAGCTGTACAATCAGTTCAATGATTATTCACGTACTAGGCTTGGTTTCTTAACTGCAGAATACTATACACTGAATTGAAGGTGTTCACACGACACTTTTCTCATACATTAAATTATCTCCAATAGATTAACCACAAAAATCAAAGAATCAGAAATCAAAGCTGTCACATGTATAGTATGAGCAAGCTTCCCTGAGCTTATGTTTGCAAATGATTAACTTTATTTAACTTTAGGTTGTAAGTGAGACAAGGTTACAAGCAATAAGATTTAAATACAGCGGCAGGTAAATGTACTTTCAAAACCGCCAAAGTTAAATAAATTATGTGTGCTTAAGAATAAAGAACATAATTGAACAACATGTGAATGAATGCTCTAACATTGTGAGGTGATATGCTTATAGGAGACCAGAGTTCAAATCAAGCCTCAGCCGTTTTCCCATCCTGGTCTATAATTTGTCCCCTCTCTTCTTTAAGTTCTGCTTCTCTATTACTATCTATCAATAAAACAGCAAAAATGTCAAAAAAATCAAGTCTTTAAAAAACATATGTGACCCTGGATCACAAAACCAGTCTTAAGTCGCTGGGGTATATTTGTAGCAATAGCCAAAAATACATTGTATGACTCAAAAATTATAGATTTTTCTTTTATGCCAAAAATCATTAGGATATTAAGTAAAGATCGTGTTCCATGAAAATATTTTGTAAATTTCCTACCGTAAATATATTAAAATTTAATTTTTGATTAGTAATATTAGCATTGCTAAGAACTTCATTTGGACAACTTTAAAGGCGATTTTCTCAATATTTTGATTTTATTTGCAACCTCAGATTCCAGATTTTTAAATAGTTGCATCTCAGCCAAATATTGTCCTATAAGCTTATTTATTCAGCTTTCAGATGATGTATAAATCTCAATTTCGAAAAATGTTCCCTTATGATTGGTTTTGTGGTCCAGGGTCACATATGTCTTTGGTGAGCACCACATGCCAATTTATCATCGTAAAACTGCTTACTCCCAGCAAGGTGAATGACTTCTGTCTCTTCCTACATCAATATTAACTAGGCTATGTATTATTGAAATTTGAGTATATTTACAACATGGCAAATATTCATAATTTACAGTACCTAAAAGCAAGAGCAGAGCCTCGCCTATTTCACTTAAAAGCAAGGGAAGCATTAGTGATGCTGCCTGTAATGAAAACCATTTCCTCTGGCTTATTTCCCGTTGTACAACATTTCCAAGACGGCGAGTAATGTACCAATAACATGTAGTTCGAACAAAATATATATGCATGTAAATTTTCCGCGTTAACCACTTGCGTAAACGTTCAAAGGTCGTGTCGTTTTATCAGTATTAATTTACACTCATCTGCCTTTTCGAGGACTTCATATTTATCGATCATGTCTTAATAGTCATATTGTTCACATATATCATCGAGAGGACACCACAGATCATCGAAGACAAAATATTCCCTCGTTAAACGACAACGAAAGCTGATTTCTGAATCGAATTATGCATGTCTCACCACATCGTAAACCATTTGAAACCAACTACAATGGAACACTTAAGCTTAATTCTTTTTTTTTAAGTTGCAAGTTGCACTTCTTTTAACCATTTCTGGTTTAAACTCCGAAAATTCAAATAGAGTAGAAATGACGAAAAATGGATGTGACAAGTTAAATGGATGGAAACAAACACTCGGTTACAGTATAATAACCTTCACCTCTGCGAAATCAAAGCGTGTTTGTGGTAGCCTACTTAACGAAAAGGGTCAAGTTCATTTTAAATAGTAATATTATGTAGCTAGTCCTTCCACACCCCCACCTACTAATTAAGTGCGCGCATTTAGCGTCTTAAAATAGGCTACTTAACAGCTCAACTATGCGATAAAGCCTGTTCAGACTGTCGCATCAATATTTTGTAATATAAAACATGCTATCGTGATCATTTACATTTCCCTCAGTAACGCTCTGCAGACAGCGCGTTTTTGCAAGCGCACGTAGCAAAATAATAAAGCAAATCACATATGATTCACGCTAAATTACTCGTGTCCAAGCAAAAATCCGTTCACTTACGTTTGACTTCTTCATATGGAACGAGAGGAGTAACTCCAATGTCAGCGAAACCCTATTTTATCTTACTTCGGCGGGCAGGGAAAGGGTTCTTTTCATCCCAAAGGTACATATCCAAAATCATCATAAAGTAGAATCCAAGTCGGGAGGGAAAGAAAGTCACCTAAATTTGCGTAATGACGGTAAGTATCCAGGTAGACGCTTCATACCGCACGATGGTGAACGGAAGGCTGCGGAAAGAATCAAGAGTTTTTTCCCAAGAGCAAAGCCTTTTTATCGTGTTACTCCAGCGCACTCCCGCCCACCCCAGTTTCTCTCGATCGTCTGCTGCCCTGGGTCTCACTCAGTCGATTTCACAATCACCATCCAAACGTCCAACTGAGATTTATATGATGGCAATGTTTTTGTTGTTGTTGTTGTTGTTGTTGTTGTTGTTGTTGTTGTTGTTGTTAATTTTCGCAGGATGGAGTCGCTTGTTTACGGATTGTCGTGCAAATTTTGATTGTCTGCAAATAGTTTGTTTTGCAGAGTAGGTCTCTGGCGCTGGACTGTTGTTGCCCTGAGACATTAAAGAAATGCATAGCCTAGCGATTGTTGATATCGTTCTGGAAAACGTGCACGTTTAATCCATCTTATTCCTGTTCTAACTATATATCAATATTATGTTGGTGTAAGTATAAATGATTTGTTTTTGATTTATTGGATTTTGTTATTATGGAAACATAAGAAATGAAGCGCAGCTGACCATTCAAAGTTTCTCGAACGGAAAATTTAGTGAAAACCAGCAGCCGCTATGTGTCATCTTCACGCGAAGGCTCTTTGGTGGTTTCATACTGCACATACTTGACATTTTAACAAATATGCGAATCAAATGTGTTCGAATCCCAAGTGTTTGACTTTTGTTTCATTTGTGGTCGAATGTGACAGACGTGCGCGTTCACGGAGGTAAACAGTGACATCTACAGCAGTAGTAGGCTACAGTAGCCTACAATAAGGGAGACAGAGGTTAAATTGTGCCACTTAAAACAAAACAAAAAACCCCCATAGGCAAGGAGAAATTAGATGGAGGCAAAAGCAGTAAGCAATAGGACATTTCAAATAAAATAAGCTAAAATGAAGAAAAATAAATTTTATTTGAGCACTATTCCAAAATCCACATTTTGCTGCAGACAGGCACGCTTTATTCAGAATATGTAATTGTAATGAAACACATTTCTCATTTGCGTCTCTCACAGGCAGCTCATGGCTCCTTGTTAGATATTTCATCACATGACAAAATTATGCATGTTTCCTAGATGGGGGTGACACACTCACAACTCATTCAAAAGTTTCAATGTGGAAAACTGAAAGTACAGAATGTATCTCCTTCAGTTCATGTCACTAATTTGTTGATATAGATGTGAATGTGCCTCTAACTTCAATAATATTTGAATATTAATTAAAATAAATAAAATATTATTTGTCTCACCTGTTCATGAATGAGCCAGTGGAAGGACCACCACCTGTATAGGTAACAATGCACACATTTATGCCAATATATTTAAGAAGGGCCTATCTAGCTGTTATTGATCAAATTAAATGTTTAAAAATTATTTTAAAAGTTTAATAAGAATGTTAATCTATGTCAAAGCAAATATTCTGTAATATAATATCATAATATAATGTTTGGTCTTTTGAAACCCTACAAATATTATACTTTTCTATTAATAAATCTATGTATTCGTAATTTGGAAAGCAATAGTACACTAATAAATTGTTTTTTCTTGTTTGCATTTCTATTTGGCATTAGTACAGAAATCTCCTCAATATCACATTTGCATTTATTGCAAGATATTGGAATCTACATAAGAATAATATTCAATCAGTTTCTTTCGAGCACATTTTAAAAGCACATTTACTGAAATCTTCATTTCCGTAGTTCCTTTCTGTGGGACATTCTTTAAAGCTTGAACCAAAAGGGGTGTAGTTTAGCAAATGGGTCAATTATGTTTTTTTTTTTTTTTTGGATTAAAAATATATTGACAGTTTATCCGAGATGGATCTACAACTGATACAGCATGGCGCAAGTTGTGCCACTGCACATATATAATAGATGTGCAAAGATATATAAAACTACAGAATGTCATATTTTATTATTAGCTGTTTCAACACATGTGTTACTCACACTATCTGATGTGAGCATAAGTATTGGAACAGTTGAAGTTAAAGGTGCACTAAGCAATTTTTGAAAAAAGCTTTTGACCACAGTGTCGGACTGTGTCCCAAAACACACTTGCTGCCAATCAGCAGTAAGAGGTGTGTCTTGTTACGAAAAAAAGAAATTAAGAAAAAAAGGCACTTAATTTGAGTGCACAGGACGGACATTAGCAGATCGATTGAGAGAAATGGAAGATTAAAAAAAAAGAAGGGTTACGATCAGGCAAGAGGTAGGACCCATGTAAATATCGGAGCAGCTTTCCAGTGGTGGAGAGAAACTCAAGTCCTAAGATGACAAAAGAATTTGTTGTTGGAGTGGGAAGGGCTCGTTGCGAAAATAAGTGCGAAAATGGGTTTAGACTACAATGAAGTCCTGGGTTGAGCACAAGTAGCGTTTGTTGTTTGTCGTTTTCTTGCAGACATGGGCATAATTATTATGTAATTTTAGGTGCTACACGCTCACATTTTCCGATGGCATAGAGCAGAAATGTGTTTTTTACCTTAAACCGCAATAAACAAAATTCATTACACCAAATAAAATTACCTGTGAGCCCTTCAAAACATGAAATAACAAATACGGTCTCTCAGAATCACAAACAAACGGGCTTAAAAAGTGCTTTTCATAGGTGCTAACTTTTTCCAGGTGCCTGGCATAAAAATAAGTGCTTTTCATACACTTAGTCCAGGTGCAGGGCATAAATCAGTCTGAAAATATAGACATATAGAAGGCCTGAGATAGGTCAGTTTATCCATTACAAAATGTTCTTCCAAGATGATTCCCACTCTAGATGGGTTTAGTTGTGGACTTTCTTGATCAACACTGAGGATTCTTACTGGAATCTGTCTTGTCAGCTGCATCCTTACAGAGGAAGAAACAGATCAATAAAGACATTATCAAGTCAGTTAGATAATGCTGTTGTCAAATACTCAAGATCATATGCTGCGTTCACACCATGGTCTACTTGGAGCAGTTCATGTCCTTGGAATGGGAACTGTGTGTTTCTATGGCAACACTATCAACGCCTAAATTAATCTGCAGCAGACAGTACAGCCTCATGGTAGAAGAAGAAGCTCTCAGAAAATTCCCAGATTACAGATGATAATTGAGTTCTACAAGGACATGAAATCTTTTTCCAAGTTGGAATCTTGTAATTATGGCATATACAACATGGGATGAATGTACCACATGTTGAAAGTGAGACATTTTGAAATGTCATGCCAAATATTGGCTCATTTTGGATTTCATTTCATTTACACATTCCAAAAAAGTTGGGACAGGTAGCAATAAGAGGCCGGAAAAGTTAAATGTACATATAAGGAACACGCTGGAGGACCATTTTGCAACTTATTAGGTCAATTGGCAACATGATTTGGTATAAAAAGAGCCTCTCAGAGTGGCTGTGTCTCTCAGAAGTCAAGATGGGCAGATGATCACCAATTCCCCCAATGCTGCGGCGAACAAAAAAAATAGTGGAGCAATATCAGAAAGGAGTTTCTCAGAGAAAAATTGCAAAGAGTTTGAAGTTATCATAATCTACAGGGCATAATATCATCCAAAGATTCAGAGAATCTGGAACAATCTCTGTGTATAAGGGTCAAGGCTGGAAAACCATACTGGATGCCCATGATCTTCGGGCCCTTAGACGGCACTGCATGCTACTGTAATGGAAATCACAACATGGGCTCAGGAATACTTCCAGAAAACATTGTCTCTGAACACAATCCACCGTGCCATTCGCCGTTGCTGGCTAAAACTATAGGACAAAAAAGAAGCCATATCTAAACATGATCCAGAAGCACAGGTGTTTTCTCTGGGCCAAGGCTCATTTAAAATGGACTGTGGCAAAGTGGAACACTGTTCTGTGGTCAGACAAATCAAAATTTCTCTTTATCTTTTTTGTCTCTTTCAGGGAAGACTTTGCATTTTCCAACATGACAATGTCAGACCACATTCTGCATCAATTACAACATCATGGCTGCGTAGAAGAAGGATGAACACGTACTGAAATGGCCAGCCTGCAGTCCAGATCTTTCACCCATAGAAAACATTCAGCGCATCATAAAGAGGAAGATGCGACAAAGAAGACCAAAGACAGTTGAGCAACTAGAAGCCTGTATTAGACAAGAATGGGGCAACATTCCAATTCCTAAACTTGAGCAACTTGTTTCCTCAGTCCCCAGACGTTTGCAGACTGTTATAAAAAGAAGAGGGGATGCCACACAGTGGTAAACATGGCTTTGTCCCAACTTTTTTGAGATGTGTTGATGCCATAAAATTTAAAATCAACTTATTTTTCTCTTAAAATTATAAATTTTCTCAGTTTTAACATTTGATATGTTATCTATGTTGTATTCTGAATAAAATATTGAAATTTGAAACTTCCACATAATTGCATTCTGTTTTTATTCACAATTTGTACAGTGTCCCAACTTTTTTGGAGTCGGGTTTATACAGTACATACCTGGTTTACAGTAAAAAGAGCTGGCCTTTGAAGTCTCATTTGGAGTGATTTCAGGCTTGTCATTGATAATCTTTTCTGTGAAGAGCAAACATTAAAGTTAGTCTTTATAAGGGCATCTGACTTAAAGTGATACTCCATCCCAAAATGAAAAATTTGTCAGTCACTTACCCCCATGTCGTTCCAAACCCATAAAAGCTTTGTTCGTCTTTGGAACACAATTTAAGATATTTTGGATGAAGACCGGTGTGTTTTTGAATGTCCATTAGAATTTTGTTTGTTTTTGGGTGTCAAGGTCCAGGAAAAGCATTGTCAGAATAGTCTGCCATCAGTGATTCAACCATAACGTTATGAAGCGATTAATTAATTGGACGAAGTACTGCTTGAAAAACTTTTTTCAGTGTATTTCAATGCGCAGCAGCTTTTTCCCACATAGGTTATTTAAATATTCTCTAATCCAACCTGTTACATTTCTTAATTGTAGTGATGAAATTAGCTAACAACTACCTTGTTCTCAGTAGACAGCAAGAAGGTAGAGGCTCGCAAAATGGGGGGAGAACCTACACCAGCACCACTGACAGATGAAAAGGAGATGGTCAAGTAGAAGATTTTTAAAATTCAAAGGGAAAAAGAATAACTGTTGCTTTTGTATATGTAGTAAATAAAGATGACCATATAAATTGTGAATAATTTGTGTTTATTTAGTAGCTGTGGTGGTGGTTACGGCCATAGATATATACGTAGATGCCTCATTAGCGTCTGTTTCTATGGGCCGCTATAGATCTGAAGACCACTCCCGCTGTCACTCCATTGACTTTCTATTGCGGAAAGATGCCTCCTTGTCATTTCAGACTTATAACAAAAAAACAGAACAATGCCTAAAAGCTGTTATGTGACAAAGTGTACAGTAAAGAAGCTAAAAAAAAAAAAAAAAAATTTAGCCTATGTTTTTATAAGCTGTCGTGCAGGGGCGATGCACAAGATCCAGGGCCCTATGCATATGCAGTCCTGATGGGCCCCCGTGCCGCCCCCAATGAAAATATCCAGGTAAAATAAAATATATTCCAGATTTTTCAAGGGCCCTCTCTTCCTTTGGGGCCCTGGTAATCAGTACTGGTTTTACCCCCAGTCCGACGCCCATGCTGTCGTGGCTCCTAATCGGTGGTCCTATGTCGTACAGTGAGAGAGGTTCAAAGATGGCTGTTGTCACAGTCTTGCGACCAAAGATAGCCTACGATAATTTTCTGGCAGTGTCAGAAATTCAGCATGATCATCGCACAATGTGTTTGCAGTTACGACACACGTTTACTGACCAACCAGTAAAAATGCGACATGAAATCAATGCGACATGGCGCGAAAACAACTGCTTACCTCAAGCTTTTATTCCTTCCTCGCCGCTTCCTATTTTTTCAACACACATAAAAACTACAACTGTCAAAGTGTGATTCATTATGCTCTTTTTGTTTACCACTAGCGCATGCTAATGATGTTTTATACTTCTATGGAAGCGTGCGTCGTAGCCTACGAGTCAATAGGTGTCATCATCGTACAGTCTACACGAATGTCGTACCCAAGTTTATTAGATCCATGTCGCACAGTGTGACCAGCGATGATCTTATAGGATTGCTAAAATCGTACAGCGTGTAGAAGACTTAAGGCATCAAAGACGCGTTCAGTATGAAAGCGATACGGAATGCATTTTGTCCCATATTTAATCAATTATTCTTTTTTGACAAGTGTTTGATTTGTGAGCATAGCCGTCCGAGGGAAGCTTTAAGACCAAGCGGAATCCTCTGCAGGATTCGCGCAAAATTGAATTTTTTTTAACGTCCGCGTTTCAACTTAAGCTAATCAGTTTGGGCGAATGAAACAACATGATTCCAACATCCAGCCACCAAAAAAAAAAAAAAAAAATGTGCATTTTACCTGAGGGAAGACATGATCAATAAGGAAAGTTGTCTTTCTTTAATATAGGTCATGTTGTTAAATACCTAGATACCTATAATACCTAGATAAAACGAGCATATTCTTAACCTTGAATATCATTCTCAAAACACAAAATGACCAATGAAGTGTCAAGCACCCAAAGCAGTCCATATTAATTTTATAAGTTATCTTTAATTGATAAATATGCATTTCCATTTATACTGTCTGTTGTAGGCCTATAGGCTTACTGTATATCTATTACACACACACAAATCAGAAGTCAGAAAGAGCTTTATTGCCAAGTATGTTTGCACATACAAAGAATTTGTTTTAGTGTCACAAGCTTCCAGAACACAGAGACAACAACAACACAGAGATAATAAAAAATAAGATGTGAATGAATAATAAAGAAAAAAAATTAATAATAAAAAAAAACTGTAATTTTTTGAAATAGCCTATTATTGCAATTTAAAATCACAGTTTTACATTTTAATATACTTTAAAATATAAGCTATTCCTGTAAAGCCATGCTGAATTTTCAGCATCATTACTCCAGTCTTGGGAATGATCCTTCAGAAATCATGAAATTATGCTGATTTATTATCAGGAAACAGTTGTGCTGCTTAATATTTTTGGAACCTGTGATATTTTTTAAGGATTCTTTGATAAATAAAAAGTATAAAGAACAGTATTTATTCAAAATACAATTTTTGTGTTAAATATACAGTACTTTTCAAATGTTTAGAGTCAGTACATTTTTTTTTTTAAAGAAACTTTTATAATACTTTTATTCAGCAAGGATTAAGGTGTTAAATGGATAAAAAGTGATATTGTTAGAAAAAAATATGTTTTGAATAAATTCTGTTGGTTAACTTTTTTTTTATGGAACACAGGTTCCAAAAAATATAAAGCAGCACAACAGTTGATAATATTATCAACACTGATAATAACTCAGCATATTAGAATGATTCTAAAGGATCATGTGACACTGAAGACTGGAATAATGATGTTGAAAATTCAGCACTGCGTTACAGAAATAAATGAATAAAAAATATATATTTTTATACTTAAAAATATATTTTTAAGTATAATAAGATAGGAAACCAGTATTAAAAAACACGATTGTCCCTTATTTTCCTTTTCTGAAGTTGGCAACCCTAGGTTGAATGGGGCATTTTATCTTTGGTTACGGCATCTCGTACTATCTGGCATCCTTCCATTCAGTAATCTGATTCAAATTCAGAAGGTGCGATGATGCGAATGCGTGTCATCAATGCATCCAACCAAACTGGAAATCCCGAAGGAAATTCTAATTATTGGGTTACTTACAGAGGTTGCAGCAAGATGTTATCAAGTGAACATCATTTATCAGATTAGCCTCATTTAATCCGATTTCTACAACACTGATACAGTCCAGTGAAACTCCTCTTTGATGGATTTGTGCCCACGAAAAAATTCTCAGAAAGAGCGTGAGAGCGACGTACACTTTCCTTATCAGTCTATTTTGCTAATTATCTGCCAGTGGGGTAAGAAATTAAAAATATGCTTGTTTCCGTTTGCATTAAGATTATTTTTGTTTTATCCTATGGCAGACAATTTTACACGTTTTACGTAAAATGCACTTAAAATGCACTTGTTTTTTATCTACAGAAACTGAATCTTATCATAAGAATTTTTAGATATTTGTGCTTGAAAAAAGACAAAAGTACTCACTAAGAAAAACATTTTTTTCAGCGTGAATGAATAAACGAGGTATTTAAACATTGCTTAAAGGTGGAGGAGACCGTAAGAAACTCTGGATTTACCGAAGTAAAGCACAGTAACTGACTCCAAACGGGCTTGACCTATTCTGCTTTCTAGGGTTGGAAAACATTTAACATACTCAAGAGTTTTCAGTTAACCTCCTTTCTGAAACGGGCCCCTGTTGGGCTATCCACCCTTTTCTTTTTGTAAAAATGGGCACGGCCATTTGTAAAATCTATGGGTGTGGCTTCCGGTCTCATCTGCTTCCAGCTATTTTTAGTTGTACAAAACAGTTCATTTTGCTGCTTGATATTGAAAGTTGGTGTGTCTTATATTATTTTAATGAAATATCTTAATTTTGAACACTGGTTTGTAGTGCAAACAGTTTTACCGTTTACTGCACGTTGATATTCTCCTCGTTATTCCCCTATAGCGACTAATGAACCGAAAGTCTCACCCATAGGATTACTTCCACGTTGAAGAAAAAGGTGGATAGGCGTGTTGGTTTTGGTGCTTTCAAATATCAACACCAACTTTGGGCAGATGTAAAAATTAAAAGCTATTATTTAGTTGCAGATCCCTTGCATGCAATCACAGCAGTGACTCTGCAACCCATAGACATCACCAGACTCTTGGTCTTATCCTTTAAAATGCTTTTCCCAAGTTTTAATGCAGCCAATTTCAACTGTTGCTTAATTTAATTTGTTTCTGCATTTACTCTCCTCTTCAGCTGGTGAAATTCATGTTCAATCGATTTAAATTAATTTGGGCAATCTAAGACTTTCTATTACTTTGCCCTTATAAACTTCTTGACTGAACTGGCAGGGTGTTATGGGTTATTGTCCTAAAGCAATATGACGCACTTTCTGGTGAGTCTGGTGACATTTTCTTAAATATTATAGCCAAGATGGTTTTGTACTCAATTCATTCTGCTACTGCCATCATACATTTAGTCATCATTAAAACTGAGAGGGCCTGTTTCAGAGACAGCCATGCATGCACTTGCCATGACACCACCTCCACCATGTTTTATAGATGAGGTTTTATGCTTAGGATCATTTGCAGTTCCCTTTTTTCTCCACACTTTTGCTTTCCCATCACTTAGATAAAGGTTAATCTTTTTGTCTTACCTGTCCATTAAAACTCTACTGGCTCACCTTTGTGCTGTTTTGCTTTGTGCTTATCAGAGGTTTGCATCTTGCTGTGTAGCTTCTGTAATTCTGTGTCAAAGTCTCCTGCGGACAGTAGATTGTCAGAGCATCAGCCCAGCTTTCTGGAGGTTGATGGTGATTTTACGGACACTTACTTTAGGGTTCTTTTTCACAGTTTTTATGATTGGTCTGTCATTAACTGCTGTTGTTTTTCTCAGCCGATCAGGTCATTGTTGGTTGCTGATGTTTCCAAACTCTTGATTTCTCCATGCCCTTTGTTTTTGCTATAGCTCTAATTGACTTCCTCTTTTCTTTTAGGATCCAAACTTGCTTTTCTCTCAAAGTCAGCACAGTGAGGCAACTGTTCCAATACTTATGCTCACATCAGATAGGGGGATGAAACTCTAAAAGTGCTTATCTCCTTAGCTGGTAAAACAACTGTGTTGAATCAAATTTCAAATCAAATCAAATATATATATATATATATATATATATATATATATATATATATATATATATATATATATATATATATATATATATATATAGACAGACAGATAGTTTGTTTATTTTTATATATAAAAGTTATTTCGGTTGAGCAAAACAAAACTGGCACATCTTACCCCACTCTCCTCTACTGCAGAGTGAAAATCTCTCTGGTTTTGTTTATTATGTTTTACCTCTGAGTATTTCTTACAGAACAGTGTTCAGTGTCGACCTTTGACCAAACCCTTGCACTCTTCTCCTAAGAGAGTGTTATTTAATGGGTATGTCCGCTCTATGAACTAATGCAATGTCATACCTCTCTGATAATGATTTCATCTGTTATTACAGCGTTTTCCTCTTTCTCCTGCTCTCACCAGGCTGTCACGAGTTTCTCTTCACCTCCCCTCGTGTGCACTAGCATCTGTGTGTGTAGGAGGGCTAACTTAATCTGCTTTTATTTTCTTGATATTGATGTAACTTGAGAGGATCAGACAGAAGGCTAATTTTTCACTCCATGACAAACATTAATTTAATCAAACCGCTGAAATCTTGCAATTTCACTTCCTACAACACTCAAAATGCATCATCATTTGTCCCTCTCGAGCAAGTGCATTTCTAAGAAAACACAGGGGCTTCCAGACTCTTGAGAGACATCTTTTAGACCTCCAGGCCCTGATGACTGTCTGTCTAGTAATTTATGATTCCCACTAGAGCTCACTAAGCCTCTAGAACATGTGTAGGAAATTTTTCAGTGATTAGGAGGATATGTTCGTTTGTTGTAGGGTCACAAAAAAATGCAGAAAACGATAATAAATAAGAATGGCATGATAGTGTTTAGTGTTTTTTTTTTTACATTTTCAAATAAAAGTCTCTCCAAATATTCTATAAAATAGTGTGCAGATAATTTTCACTCAAAAATTGCTAGTAAATTTCACAAATAATTACAAAACAGCAAGTAACAGGTTAAGTAACAGAACAAATTAACATTTTACTAAACATAAACTTTAATGAACTTTTTTGATCCACTTCAAATATTGACTATATATATATGTATGTATCAGTGTAAATTAGTATTGAAATACTGTTATAGTTTTTATAAATATTTTGAATATTTTTTTTTTACATTTTTATTTTATTTTAGTTAAAATAGTTGTAATTTTGTTGTTTGTCTAGCATTTTTGTTAGTGTTTTTTATGTATTTACAATACATATATATATATATATATATATATATATATATATATACATATATATATATATATATATATATATATATATATTATATATATATATATATATATATATATATATATATATATATATATATATACGTATATATATATATATATATATATACGTATATATATATATATATATATATACGTATATATATATATATATATATATATATATATATATATATATATATATATATATATATATATATATATATATATATATATATATATATATATATATATATATATATATATATATATATATATATACTGTTGTGCTCATAAGTTTACACACCCCTTGCAGAATGTGCAAAATATAGGGCTGTCAAAAAAAAAAGGTAAATTGCTCAGTGCAAAGAAAGTGAAGTAATGGAAACCTGGTATTTGTTCTTTTTTTTCATGTGTCTAATAGACATGAAAAAGTTATTTGAAAAGCATTTATGGCCTTTGAAGCACTCTTCATGCTTTATGTTGAGTATGGTTTCACTAATAATAAACATACTTGTGAATTAGGCATCCATATTTGTCCATGTCCTTGTTGATTAGATTATTAAAAACTTGAAAAGTATTAATTTAAGGTACATTTAGAACAGATAAAAATGTGTGATTAAGTGATTAAGTTGCGATTAATCACGAGTTATCTCATGACAATCATGCAATTAATCATGATTACATATTTTAATCAGTTGACAACCCTAATATATATATATATATATATATATATATATATATATATATATATATATATATATATATATTATATATATATATATATATATATATATATATCACACAAGTAAATATATTTATTTTTTCTAACTTTATGTAAGAATATTTTCATATAACATATATAAATAGTTTCTAAACAAATTATTTGATGGAATATATATATATATATATATATATATATATATATATATATATATATATAGAGAGAGACGAGAGAGAGAGAGAGAGAGAGAGAGAGAGAGAGAGAGAGAGAGAGAGAGAGAGAGAGAGAGAGAGAGAGAGAGAGAGAGACACTTTTATTTGAAAAAAACATTAAGAAAGTATTTTTGGAGATGCTGGCCCTATTTTATGAGACCAAAGCCTCTCTTAAGCTACTGCATGTTCCCAGTAATACATCAGAATTTACTGCTATAAGCAATACCACATTTTGGGAGGGCTGGAGCAGGGTGTTACCGAAGAGGAGGAGAGCGCTGATAGACAAGGGCTGGTATGCACAGCACTGCTAGCAGCAGGAGCGGTTCTAGACCAAAGTAACTGGTGGGGGCAGACAGGGGCCACTTGTGCTTTTAGAGGGCACAATTTTAAAATTCATTTTAACCTATGATGATTAATCTAAAAGTATTATCATTCAGTCATTTTTTCTCCAAGTCATGTATCACTGCAATATCTAGAAGTAATCTATAACGATTTCAGCTAAAATGAATGTTAAATCATATTTCATTCATTTGACAAATAATTTTGTATTGTAGTGTCAGGGTTTTCTGGTGTGTGACATATTCCATTAGGATTTATTGGTTTTAACAAGCCACCAATAGAAAGAAACAAATTTCCAGTAGAGACCAACAGGGTCCATTACCAGTAAAACCAATACAAGTACCATTATAACCAGTAAAACCATTATAAATTTTCAAATTGTGTCTATTGTTTTTTTTTTTCAGCAAGGGTTTTATAAATTTTTTATTTTTATTCGAAATATTCGCAAAATATATCATGAAATATCTTGATTCTCAAATATGTGTAAGTAAATGCATTTTGCACCTTTATAAATTATGTAAGTTGATCTATAATGGGTGATGGGCAAAGTAGCCCATAATGTAATCTATAACTACTGTAAGTGTCTCTCCAAATCAGCGTAGTGCCATTTTGGCAATTCTGAGCAGTACGCAAGCAGCGTACGCTCTTCTGTGTCAGCCGCGTTGTGCCATTGCGCTGTTTGCTTTCAAACCAAAGCGTAAATACACGTAAAAAAAAGTATCCTTGTGGCGCGGCTGATACAGAAGAGAGTAAGTTGCATGCGTACTGCTCAGAATTGCCAAAATGGCACTACGCTGATTTGGAGAGACACAGAGGAGAGCTGAGCTGATGTGGAGTTATTTTTGTTTTCTTTGTGTACAAAAAGTATTCTCGTCGCTTCATAACATTATGGTTGAATCACTGATGGCAGATGGACTATTCTGACAATGTTTTTCATACTTTCCCGTACCTTGACAGTGTTATTTTTTTTGCCAGTCTATGGGACAGTCTCAAGCCTCCCTTTTTTCATCCAAAATATCTTAAATTGTTCCAAAGATGAACAAAGCTTTTACGGGTTTGGAATGACATGGGGGTAAGTGAATAATGAGAAAATTTTCATTTTGGGATGGAGTATCCCTTTAAACCGTGTGTATCTCTGGCTCTGTGCCAGCCAGGGAACACGGATATGAATTTTGCAGCTGGTGACGTTTTTCTTTTTTATATAAAGTTTATGGGATAAACTGCACATTTCACCCAAAATTTTTGGTGTGATATGATTCCAAATTTAGGGGGGCAAAGGGGGGGGCAAGCTTGTTGACGGGGGGCACTGGACTCCCGATAGAACCGACCCTGGCTAGCAGAACAACTAAATCTGACAGATACAAAACACAAGAAGATATAATCTGCTGCCCATCAATCTATGAGACATTTCATGAGAAGTTCATCAATGGAATCCACCCAAATAAAAATCCATATCCAACCGTCTGCTCCCAGGGCCTTTGCCATGTCAATTGGTGCACTGTTTCTGCTTCAAATATTGGGTCAAGATCAGAAATTCTTAGATTCGAGGCATAAAATAGAGAAACCGTCAGAACAACACTCCTCATTCATGACAAGAAATACAAAATAAGCGACAGACAACAGCAACACTGTCACCTCCAAGAATAATTCCCATCGTCTTTCCTCGAAAAAGAGGTCTCAACGAGTCAAACAATTTGCCAATTTATAACATTTCTAAGCAATAAAACTGAATATCCAAATCCAAAAAAACAACAGTTTTACTTGGTTCTTGCCGGCTTATTGTCGTACCTTAATTTACCAGTCTGTTTATTACATTGTTTACATTTTCAAACACACTGGTTGTGTGGCTGGTTTAATTTGGTTTGCATGATCCAAAAAAAAAAGTGATCACAAGTGCTCAAATTGATTTGTGTGAAGACCTCCCTTATCCACATAATGCAAGGCACCAGCATAAACCACTGATCATAAACTACTTTAATGACTCTATCTCTAGAGGAATAGGCTTATAGCAGGCAGTTAGTACATTTGGGGTGGTGTAGACACAAGAAACGCTTGATGGCAATACATGAAACACGCTATTACAGCTATTATACTGCGTATTGATACAAGCTTAGAAATATTTAGTTAAGCGAGCATCAGAATTTACCTACAGGTTTTTTTGTAGTAAGTGCCATAAAAACTAATTACAACCTACTATAAAGGTTGTGCACTGTTAAAAAACATCATTAGTGCTTAACTACATCAGTAATATAGTGGGAAGTTGTGGCCTAATGGATAGAGAGTTTGATTCCTAGCCCTAAGGTTGTGGGTTTGAGTCTCGGGCCGGCAATCCCAGACTTGAGCAAGGCAATGAACCCCCAACTGCTCCCCGGGCGCCGCAACATAAATGGCTGCCCACTGCTCCGGGTGTGTGTTCACTGCTGTATGTGTGCACTTTGGATGAGTTAAATGCAGAGTACGAATTCTGAGTATGGGTCACCAATCTTGGCAGTATGTCACTTCACTTCACTAACACTTACAATAATGAAAGGAAAAATTGATAATTAATTAAAGGGGTCATATGATGCGATTTCAAATTTTCCTTTCTCTTTGGAGTGTTACAAGCTCTTGGTGAATAAAGAAGATCTGTAAAGTTGCAAAGACTAAAGTCTCAAATCCAAAGAGATATTCTTTATAAAAGTTAACACTCCACGCCCCCCTGAAACGGCTGTGAAAGCGAAACTACTTTCTTTGGCCTTCCAGAAGAGGACGATATCCGCTTCGTCATGCCTGGAGCTGATCCATGCTGGTTGCTGAGGAAATACATCAACTTTGCACTGTGGATTGCTGAATCGGCTTTCACCGTGGACGAAGTGGTGTCCAGCCTGGGGTCGTTACATGTGGTTGCTGCAAGACCAAGGTACGCTCCTTCGTAGAATCCGCTTGCCACGCTGTTCTCAAGCCACCCACCTCTGCTCACTCAAGCCGGCCGCGGCTCACTCTAAACCGCGGCTCACTCTAGGCCTCCAGCCTCTGCTCACTCAAGCCGGCCGCGGCTCACTCTAAACCGCGGCTCACTCTAGGCCTCCAGCCTCTGCTCACTCAAGGCCACAGTGTGTGACGCTGTTTCGCTGTGAAAGCGAAAGTACTTTGTTTTTGCCTTCCAAAAGAAACACGACTAGAAATCATGTTTATATCACGTTTATAATGGGTTTTATGTTTTTTGTCTCATTGCTCCGCCCGGACAAGGCATCACAGTATGTTAAGAGGCGTAACATTTCCGTCACACGCTTGAAGGCATTCGGCCAATCACAGCACACCTCGCTTTTCAGAGGGATGATTTGTGAAAATCGATGCGTTTCAGAAGGTGGGGCATAGAGGAGAAACAATAATGTACAGTATGTGGAAAATAATGTGTTTTTTTTTTTAACCTTGAACTGCATAAACACATTTCATTACACCAAATACACAAAATAATGTTATTTTTAGCAGCATCATATGACCCCTTTAACTCTTACCAATAGGACTTTGTTTAGTGTAAGATTAAACCAGGGATATATCATTAATACCGTATCACCAATACCATAATTATTTTCATGTTAACTGCCGAAAAATTTCCAATATTAAATGTTATACTATTTGTTATACTATTTTTAAAATTAATTTCTACATTTTGTTTAGTATTTAACTAAAATATATAAGAACTAAAATACTATATATATATATATATATATATATATATATATATATATATATATATATATATATATATATAGTCATCAGTGTAAATTAGTATTGAGATACTATTAGTTTTTATAAATATTTTGAATTGTTTTTTTATTTTAATTAAAGTGTTAGTAAATTTGTCATTTTTATTTGTATTCATTTTATTTCAGTTTTAGTTTTAATGATCAATTTAAACTAAATGACGTATATAATTTAAAGCATATATGGCCTTAAACACATATTTAAAATATACCATCTTTATGTTGTTTCTATACATTAATATGGAGATTCAATGGAGTTATGAAAATATAAATATATTAATATGCAATTAATCACAATTAATTACAGAAGAATGTGTGATTAGTTATTTTAGATTATGTTTCATGTTAATACTATAATAAACATTATAATGTACAGTAGGAAAAATGCATATTTTGATTTTCTAAAGACTTGCATTTAACAGTGTTATTAAATGTATTATTAATATAAATGTATCAATAATTATTGCTTTTAATTGACTTTAAATGAGTATTAGATGACCCAAATTCCATCTTAACTGAAAAATAGCATTTAGCGTCACATTAAAAATCATTCAGAACACCTTAGTAACCGTATATGCCCTAGCAACAACCCAAATCACCCTAACGAGCTTTGCATGCAGGCACTGCTCTCATTTTCTTCAGAGAATGAAAAAAAATTTTAGTTTTAATTCAAATCATGCAACTCTAGACTTACAGTCATGTATAAACATTACATCTCATAAAAAGTGATGGATTTCTCTTTTTTTCAGATTTAATTATGCTATACTACTCTGCCAGCACCCAAAGCCACAAAATGAAGGATTAACTAAATCAAAATGACACTGAATTGAGAGATTCAGAACACTCACGCTATATCCTAACCAAATAAAGCAGTGGCCTCAGTTGAGCCAATAGAACATGGTAAAACAGATACAGTTCAACAGGTGTGCACCATGGACAAAACAATGTATGTGTTATTAACACCCTGGCCAAAAACAAAAACAACAACACCAACAACAATAATAATAACTGAAAAGAAGTGGTAATATCTGTACTTTATTACATGAAATATTTCCATGTACCTCCTGGAAGCTGCTTCCATACCCTGGTTGAAAATCACTGCACTACATCTTGTAAAGCTATACTGGAATGGGGCAACTGTGGTGTTCAACTCTTAACTGGATCACTTCACTGGCTGAATGAGTGCCAAACGCACTGTCCCATTTCAGGACACAAGCACCAGCTGGTGGCCATTTGGTCCTCTGGTGATAATTCAATATGATGTACCTTTGGCTAAAGCTGGATCAAGGGACTTATTGGAACAGGTACAAGGCAAGAGTCGCAACAATGTAGCTTTTAGTTTGCCTGGGGAAAATTTCTTGTTTCATGTTTTATGAGATTACTTAATAAGTCAATGGTGGGCCGTCAGGGTCAGCAGGGCCTTCTCTGTTGGCCCTATAAAAAATAAAATTGTGTGAAAAATGTAATTGTTATTATTATTATTATTATTATTATTATTATTATTTATGATTTAGCATTTTCATTTGTGTAATGTCCACAAAATGGCCTATGGTTAGTTTCGTTGAGGTTGAACTGGAATATCCTACATAAAAAAGTCTGGGCCAGCACTACAGATAGTGCTTCCCTTTTGTTCAAAGACGTCACATCTGATTTGTAAAGAACATTAGTGACAGAATCATCAGCCAATCAAATTTTGACGTTCAATGACAGCATGCCCTCTGGGTCTAGCGAAGTGCGCAGTGCAACCCCCCACCCAGGATTGCCAGGTTTTCTCGACAAAACCCGCCCAATCGCGTTTCGAGGGGGTCTCCCGTTAAAAATCGCGTTCCTGGAGTAAAATAAACGTTTTTGCCGGGGTTCCCCTGGCAAAATTCACATTCCATGGGCTAAATATAACATTACTGAGGTCGCTTCAAATCAGCGAACATGATAAACAACCTGCAGCAACAGTGTTTAAGTAGCCCAATCTGGCAACACTGCCCCCTGCGTTTAATTGGGAATTTCGAAGGTATGACAGTGAAATTAAACAAAAAGAAAATGACAGCTGCAGTCACTGGCGCCTACACCAGATCTTGTTGCCGATCTACTAAATGCCTTTTTCGAGGCGTTCCTTTGCAGACAAAAGAGGAATAACTGAGAAAGGATAAACTACTTAAACTGAATTCGCTAACAAAGGTTTTGTGCACTGTTATGAGCCCAAGTCATTTGTTCGTTGTTTCCATTCTGCCCTCTTGTGTTCTCTCTGTGTATGTTTGTGTTTCAGATGGGCGGGTTCCTTGAGATAATTTGCTGGAGGCTGCAATTGGTTCTCCTCTTCACCTGACCCAGATATAAGGACTGCCCCAAACAATCAATCGGGGTCATGATTGTGCCATCGTGTGTCACGCTGTAGTTTGCCTTTGTGCCTTGTTGTTGTTGTTTGTTTAAGTCTTTGAGTGTCTGACCAGAGAGATAGTGTGCTGGTGTTTAAGTTTGTGAGTGTAATTGTGTTCTGTTATAATTCTGTTATAGTGTTTTTTTGTCTCCATTCTGTGATATTCTTTGTTAACTTGACCCAAGCCTGATTGACTACGATTTTTGATTCTGATTGTAAATTGTTGGTTGTTAACTTGTATATATCTCTTGTAAATATCTTGTAAATCATTTTTGTTAAGTTGAGGGATGTAGGGGGTTAGCCACCATTTTATTTTGAAGTCACTTTTCACATTGTTTTTGGGAGTAAGGTAAGGTGAAACTGTATTTTTTTTGTTTGTTTTCTTTAATTTTGATTTAGGAAGTGTAGAGGGTTGAAAAAAGAGAATTTTGTTTGTTATTTTGGCCTTGTCGGCCTCCGGTTCTGAGACTCTCTTCTTTTTCCTGTTACGGCTGACCCCTAGTGGTTGTAACAGAAATTTGGGGCTCATCTTAAAAAAGAGTTTTCCCCCCATAAACCAATAAGAGTTTTGCGGTTGCGTGTTAGTGATAAACAAACTCATGAAATTTGCTTTGCATGTTTTTTTTTGCTAGTGTTTTCACTTTATGGGGAGAGAATTCGGTATGTCCTCAATTTGAATTGGAAAAGTTCGCAATTCAGCCTACTGCTGAACAATTGGATATGTCACAAAGATGATCTGTTTTCAGTTGCTGATTTATATCAAATTACAGTTCCTCATGGTGCAGTGAAACGAAAGATTGGGGATGTGATCTATAAGCATTTGGTAGAAAATGAAGTTTTGTCAGAGGTGAGTGAAGTGGGTGTTGCAGACCAGTTTCCATGGGTAAGGGGGCGGAGCATCCCAAACCCGAGGAGATGGCCAGCATGGATCCCGTCGATCTCCCTTTTCCGAACGATCCTCAGTTGGCAATCAAACTAAAAGAGTTAGAGGTGGAGTTGAGCAGGCAACAATATCAAAGTCAGCTGCGGCATGCTCGCACAGTTGAGCTTGAAACTAAGCGAGCAATAAAGCTCAAAGAATTGGATCACCTGTTCACCCCTCAGCTGCTGATGCACCTGGTGTGAGCGTGTCTGTGTCGTCACCCATCAGTGCTTCCACTCCAAGTCCCATTCCTGCACCTCGACGCAACCCACAAGTCAACCGGAATTTGATGTTAGCCGCCAAATTGCACTAGTACCACTGATTTGAAAGAGTGAGGTTGACACTTATTTCATCGTGTTTGAGCGAATCGCTGCCACATTAAAATGGCCACGTAATGTTTGGCCATTGTTGTTGCAATGCAAGCTCATCGGTAAAGCCCAAGAAGTCTGCTCAACCTTGACACTTGAGCAGAGCTAGGATTATGATGTAATGAAGAATTCCATTTTGCGTGCTTATGAGCTAGTTCCTGAAGCATACCGGCAAAAGTTTCGCAGTCTTGTGAAAACCCCTAGTCAAACGTTTGTTGAATTTGCGAGAGACAAAGCAAATTTGAATGATAAGTGGTGCACCGCGAACAAGGTAGACATGTTTGAACAGCTTAAAGAGTTATTACTGTTGGAGGAGTTTAAGAATTGCTTACCAGAGAAAATTGTGGTTTACTTAAATAAGCAGAAAGTGTAATCTCTTTCTGAGGTTGCCATTTTTTCTGATGAATTTGTACTTGCGCACAAAGTAGTGTTTTCACCCACAAAGCGTAATTTCCCTGATCAAGTTCGTAGTTCTAAGGATGCCACAGTGGCACCAAAGAACATTTCGAGTGCAGACAGTGGTGATAACCATGAATGCTTTTATTGTAATGAGTTTGGGCACCTCATTGCAAATTGTCCCACCTTGGAACAAAAAGTTAGTAGAAAAGCAAACCCTTCGCAAAGTGTTGCGTTGATTGAAAGACAGGTTTTGTCACCTGAACAAAATGTGTCTCTGAATTCAGTGGTTGAGTCTACTTTTGAACCCTTCATTTGGGATGGTGTAGTATCATTGGGTGAAGCTGAGTCTGAGATGAAGCATATTCGCTTCCTCCGTGATACTGGTGCTGCCCAATCGTTTATCCTACAAAATGTGTTGCCATTCTCTGAACAGTCAAGCTGTGGTTTCAATGTGCTGATGCAAGGTATTGATCTCACAGTAGTTAAAGTTCCTTTACACCAAGTGTTTCTACGCTCTGGGATCATTTCTGGGAAGGTTAAACTGGCAGTCCAAGCTCAGTTACCTGTTAAAGGTGTGTCGCTCATTCTTGGGAATGATCTGTCTGCCTGAGGTAATAGATACTCCTATTGTGGACGAGGGTAATGTGCTGCAGGAAGAGTTTCCTGATTTGTTTGGTACATGCATAGTGACCTGATCTCAAGCTCGCAAATTTAGGGATACTGTTGATCTGTCTGATTCATTTATGTGTGCTGACAATGCTGTTAATGCAAAGGAGGTTAGTACAGTTAAGGTAGAGGTGTGTGCACTTCCAGGTTTTAATTTACCCATTGGTAAACCCATGTTAATTGAGGCACAACATGCTGATCAAACTTTGACTCATTGTGTAGAAGCCGTTGTTGAGCTGACTGATTTGTCAGAGCATCCTGTTGCTTACTACTTTGAGGATGATGTATTGATGCGTAAGTGGTCTCCACGTCACACCAACTATGATTGGAGTACTGTTTTCCAAGTTGTTGTCCCGAAGCCTTACAGAGAGCAGGTACTGAGTGTTGCGCATGATCATGAGCTTTCTGGCCATTTTGGCATTCGTAAAACTTATGATCATTTGATGAAGCATTTCTTTTGGCCTTTCATGAAGTCAAATGTAGCCAAATTTTGCATATTCTGCCATGCGTGCCAAATAGCGGGCAAACCAAATCAGGTGGTTCCTCCAGCTCCATTGAAACCTATACCTGTATTAGGTGAACCGTTTGAGTGAATTCTGATTGACTGTGTAGGGCCGTTGCCCAAAACTAAGTCTGGAAATTCTTATCTAGTAACATTAATGTGTGTCAACTGGGTTTCCTGAGGCAATACCGCTGCGTTCCCTCAAAGCTCATGCAATTATCAAGGCAATTGTAAAGTTCTGCACTACTTTTGGAATGCCAAAATACATTCAGTCTGACCAAGGCACCAATTTTATGTCCAAAGTGTTTGCAAAGGTAATGAAACAGTTAAACATCAAACATCAGGTATCCAGTGCATACCACCCTCAGTCACAAGGCGCTATCGAACGTTTTCATCAAACCCTAAAGTCGATACTCTTTTGCGTGGAACATGAAAAAGAATGGGATGAACACATCCCGCTCTTGTTATTTGCAGTACGTAATACCACTCAAGCATCCCTTGGATTTAGTTAATTTTTGGGCACACTGTTTGTGGTCAACTGAAAATTTTGCAAGAGGAAATTCTTTTGTCTAGTCATTTGTCTTCAACTACCAATGTCTTGGATTATGTCAGTATGTTTCGCGAACACTTGCATACAGTATGGAAGTTAGCAAAACATTTGCTCAGTTCGCTCAGCCAAATGAAGTCTCACTATGACCAGAAAGCTGTATCGCGATCATTTCAGACTGGAGATAAAGTCCTTATCTTACTTCAAGTGCCAGGTTTAGCACTCCAAGCCAAGTTCACTGCTCCTTACAGTATCAAGGAGAAGCTAGGAGACACTGACCATGTAGTTGATACCCCTGACCGAAGAAGAAAGTCACGCGTCTGTCACATTAATATGCTTAAAGCATATGTGTCACGTTCTGATTCTGAAGTTAGTATTCTCGTTGCTACTGTTGTACCAGTTACTCTGTCACTGTCAGATTATTCACCCGAAAGTGATGGTTTGGAAATTAATAGTGCTTCATTCTTGTCAGCTCGTTTGCCAAAATCTGAGACTGTTGAATTTGTCAGAAAAGTTCCCATTTGCCTGTGTCCGCTCAGGTGGATATTTCCAGTCTTATTAATAAGTACCTGACTTTGTTTAATGACGTCCCTTCAACTACCTATATAATAGAACACGACATAGATGTTGGTTCACATGCCCCAGTTAAACAGAATGCCTATTGTGTTAACCCAGTTAAAAGAGAACTAATGAAGCTGGAAACGCAGTACTTACTAGAACACAATTTAGCAGTCCCTGGTGTTCACCATGTCTACTTGTCCCTAATCCAGATGTGACCTCCAGGTTTTGTACTGACTATTGTAAAGTTAACGCTTTAACTAAAGCTGACTCTTTTCTGCTTCCTTGTATGGAAGATTGTATTGATCGGGTAGGTAACGCTAAATTCATGACTAAACTAGATCTGCTAAAAGGATACGCAGAGCAAGCGTGTGAGATCTCTGCTTTTACCACCCCTGACGTATTTTTGCAGTACCGTGTTATGGCTTTTGGCCTTCGAAATGCTGGAGCTACCTTTCAGCAAATGATGTCCACAGTGTTGTCTGATGTGTCCAATTGTGAGGCTTATTTGGATGATGTGGTGTGCTATGCTGACACTTGGAAAGACCATCTCAAAACTTTGGATGATGTCTTCAAATGCTTGAGAAATGCTAACCTAACCTTGAATTGATCAAAGTGTGAATTCGGTTGAGCCACTGTCACATACTTGAGAAAGGAGGTTGGGAATGGTCAAGTTCGTCTTCTTAATTCCAAGATACAAGCCATCTTTGATTTCCCAGTTCCTAAAATAGGAAAGGACTCCATCGATTTTTTGGAATGATTGGCTATTACCGATGTTTTTGTAAGAATTTTTCAGATGTTGCCAGTCCTCTCACTGAACTTTTATGTAAAGCAGTCTCATTTAAGTGGTCTTCGGAATGTCATTCCGCCTTTGAAGCCTTGAAAACTTTGCTTTGTAGTGCCCCTGTGCTCGCTGCCCCCTGTTTCGAAAAGCCATTCTTTCCTGCTGTCCTGTTTCAAACAGATGCTGCTGGCTTGAATCACCCAATAAGTTTCTTTTCGAAAAAGTTCAACAACAAATTAACTACAGTACCATAGAAAAAGAAGCCCTTGCCTTAATTCTCGCTCTTCAACACTTTGAAGCCTATGTTGGCTCCAGTTCTAAACCCGTTATGGTTTATAGTGGCCATAACCCTCTTGTATTTCTCCAACGCATGTTTAATGCTAATCATCGTCTTATGTGCTGGTCACTAATCTGCCAAAGTTACAACTTGGTGATCTGTCATAAAAAGGGTATTGACAATGTGATTGCTGATTCACTGTCTCATGTTAATCAGTAAAACAGGATGTTTTATTTTGTGGGTGGGGGTGTTATGAGCCCAAGTCATTTGTTCATTGTTTCCATTCTGCCCTCTTGTGTTCTCTTTGTGTATGTTTGTGTTTCAGATGGGCGGTTCCTTGAGAAAATTTGCTGGAGGCTGCGACTAGTTCTCCTCTTCACCTGATCCAGATATAAGGACTGCCCCAAATCTTTCAATCGGGGTCATGATTGTGCCATCGCGTATGACTCTGTAGTTTGCCTTTGTGCCTTGCTGTCGTTGTTTGACTGAAACCCCACGGTACACTACTGTAATAAGTCATACAGGTTTGGAATGACATGAGAGTAAGTAATAAATGACGATTTTCATTTTTGGCTGAAGCATCCCTAATTAAGTCATAAAAGTGAAACATTCAAAGAAAGGGTGCCAATCCTCTATTGAACCTGTAAACCTCTTGGCAGGTGGGGAGAAACTTTCATTAATACACAGTTCAAGGCCTAGCAGGTGATTTGTTGCTTAGTCAGCCTATACATCTGTTAATGTAATCCACCTTTTAAATCCAACTCAGATTAGGAAACTGAGTTGTAATGCTGTTAGATTTATGCCAGTACTGCTGAGAGTCAAATTACCACACTGGCTTCCCTTTAAGAGTGAACATAACACAGTTACAACTAGAGGTGTCATATATATACCAGTATATTTCTCTCTCTCTATATACAGAAAAATAAAATCAGTTTACAGCAGTTTTATAAAAGTATATATTAAAAGATGACTAATTTCATTAAAATTTTTTGATTATAAATCGGACAGTGTTCAGTAGGGAAAATATTTTTTTTGATCCCCTGCTTATTTTGTAAATTTGCCCACTTACAAAGAAATGAAGGGTCTGTAATTTTTAGGTTTATTTTAATGGATAGAGAAAGAATACAAACCAAAAAAAAAAAAAAAAAATCCAGAAAAAAACATATTATATAAAGGTTAGAAATTGATTTGCATTTCAGTGAGTGAAATAAGTATTAGATCCCCAAGCAAAACATGACTTAGTACTTGGTGCAGAAACCCTTGCGTTAATATGTTTTTTGTAGTTGGTCACCAGGTTTGCACACATCGCAGGAGGGATTTTGGTCCACTCCTCGTTACAGATCCTCTCTAAATCCTTAAGGTTTCTTGGCTGTCATTTGGCAACTCGAAGTTTCAGGTCCCTCCACAGATTTTCTATAGGATTGAGGTCTGGAGACTGGCTAGGCAACTCCATGACCTTAATGTGCTTCTTCTTGAGCCTCCTTTGTTGCCTTGGCGGTATGTTTTGGGTCATTTTCATGCATCTTCGGTGTTCTGGCTGAGGGAAGGAGGTTCTCGTCCAAGAATTTAAAGTACATGGCCCCATCCATTTTCCCCTCAAGATCATTAACAAGCTCCTCCCATGTAGTTTTGGGCTGATCCCTCACCTTTCTCATGATCATGCATACCCCATGAGGTAAGATCTTGCACGGAGCTCTAGACCGAAGCCGATTGATGGTTGTTTTGTATTTCTTCCATTTCCGAATAATCGCACCAACAGTTGTCTCCTTCTCACTAAGCTTCTTGCTGATGGTCTTGTAGCCCATTCCAGCCTTGTGCAGATCTGTGGGAGCCAGAATTCTTGCTGGTTGGTAGGGGATCAAATACTTATTTCACTCACTGAAATGCAAATCAATTTCTAATCTTTATATAATGTGTGTTTTTTTTTCTGGATTTTTTGGTTGATATTCTATCTCTATCTGTTGAAATAAACCTACCATAAAAATGAAAGACCCTTCATTTCTTTGTAAGTGGACAAACTTCAAATAAATATTTTCACCACTGCATGTGTTATTAACTCCCTGTCGAATAAAAAACAAATAATAACATAAAATGAACAAGATAAAGAAAAGCAAAGGTTATTCTGAGTAATTATTTTTATTTTTGGACCTTTTTATATGTTCTGCTACAAGGATCATCCATAAAAATAAAATAACAAAATAAATAAATTAATATTATATATTATATTTTATATATTTTTTTTTTTTTTATTTATATGTTTTGTTATTAATGGTATGGTTGATTGTGTGTTATATGGGGATGGATTGATGGATTCATTAAGAGAAAGCATTCCATTGCTAATATGATTTTCATTTGAGCATTTTCTCTGCATCTATTCCAGGAAGACCCATATCTTGATCAAGTCAGTAAACCGATGACGTCCCCAGTCAGGCCAACTGATATCAGCTGAGAGGCCACGTGAATGATTGAGTGAGCGAGCTGAAAGAGCAGAAGCCAGTTTTTAGCCAGGTCCCATATTAATGGTTTTTAATAGATTTATGAGGTTTTTTTTGCCTGGAGGCTATTCATAAGAATTTCAGCAGAATGTGTATACGTGGGTGAAACTGGAAGCTGAATGGCACGCAATACTTAAATATTTGACTGACAAAATTTGTATTCATGCACACACACGTTGATTAGACATTGGCTCCGGATGTGGCCTGCCTTTCACGTATGGTTGTTTCAGAGACTAGAAAGTTTTTTTTTTTTTTTTGCCTTATAATGGCACTAAACTAAATTGTGTTATAAAAAAAAAAAAACTCAAACATACATAACAGTAAACTCATTCCATCCAATTTTATATACGGCATATGAGATATTTGTGATTAATTGAGGGTGACTTTGAATTTGTTGCTTGTTTTAGTTGTTTAGTCAAGCGTGGCCTCCCAAAGTCATGTTAAACAAATGTTGTTGGATGAATTCCCTTGAAAAAGGGAATGAGAACTGGCAGTGCTATAATTTCATTTGGCACAACTAAAATGTCATGGCAAACTCTGTCTTTCTGTTTACTGATACTTTGACGCAACTACCCTATATCAAGGAATCAAGATGGCTCTTAGGTAAGTGAGCTAAATATTGTGGTGCCGAGGAGTCAAGATGCACTAGTGACCAGCATTCATCCACTTATCTAAAATGCTTTAGGCCGCAGTTTATTATCCACCAGTTCTCATTTCTAGACTTTTCTTCATTCTTATCTATCTTAAAGTGACAGTTCACCCAAAAAATGTATATTCTGTCATTACTTACTCACACCCATGTCGTTCTAAACCTGTGTAGAATAAAAAAAGATGATAATATAAAGAACTAAAACAATATTGGACTTAGGTACTTGAATTTAGGCATTTTTCAAAAGGAGTAATAATATTAGTTTCCAAGATAAAAACATAAATAAAAATTAGGGATGCACCGAATCCAGGATTCGGCTTGATAGTGGTTTTTTTTAGGGTGTTCGTTTTATTTTTTTTCTTAGGTTTTTTTTCCTAGGATTGGAATACTATGGTCGACGTCATGCGGCCGTTGATTACGTGAAGGTGTTTACCAGTGTTGGGGAAAGTTACTTTTAAAAGTAATGCCTTACAATATTGGCGTTACTCCCTAAAAAAGAGTAAACTAAATATGTTACTTAGTTACTTTTTATGGGAAAGTAATGTGTTACATTACTTTTTGCGTTACTTTCACGTTACTTTTTAAATATGAGCAGGGCTTGATTGTTTTTAATATAAGAAGTTCTATTTATAGCAAATGTAAAAAGCCCTTTCACACCAAAAAAGTGTAATGAATAAACCTCAGGCTGAAGGAAAAGTAAATTCTCACTCTGTACAGTAGAACACAGGAGAAGAAGGTTCAACACTCTTCAGCAATAAAAAAAAACAATGAAGCACAATTTTTAATTTATCTAAAGTCATTTTTGATTATTAGTATGGTTGGACACTGGATCAGTAAAGGTCAGCAGCAAAGACACTGTTAATAAATGGGAATAGATACATTTGTGTTATTTAATATATTTAGTTTATTGCAGGTTTGCGTCATATTCTGAGTTTTGCATTTCACTTTTTTGAATAATTTTTGATGAATACTAAATCTGTTTTGTTTTTTGTTTTTTTTGTGAGTGGGGGGATGAATTAATGCACATTCACATTTAGTCTAGAACTACAGTAACATCATGTTCGGGGGCTCCACAGCGCACACAACGCCTCCATACTTCCGATTTCTCACAATATGCGAACAGGAGGCTTGTCAGTCAAAAATGGGAATACAAAGTAACCTGGCGTTACTTTTTTTTGAAAAAGTAACTCAGATATTTTCTTGTAAATTAAAAAGTATTTCCTTGCGTTACTTTACTAGTTACTTGAAAAAAGTAATCTGATTACGTAACTCGCGTTACTTGTAATGCATTCCCCCCCCAACACTGGTGTTTTACATGTGGACAGTTCGAATGTATTAGGCTGTGAGAATCTGTTTGGCAGTACTTTCAACCAAAAGAAGGCGATTCAAGTCGAGCTACATGTTCAATTTGCAAATGCCGATTTGTCTCGTTGTGGCAAGGACCCTAAGCAGGTACACAACATCGTCACTGTTAAAAACATTTGCGTCTAAAACATCCAAAACGAATATGAGTTGTACATGAAAGGAATCTACAGACAGCAGCCAAAATGCAGTCAAATTCAGGTACGGCAGAGGAAGGACAGTCACAGCTAAAAACGTGTGCTAAACCAGACGATCCATTACTAGCTTTGCAGTTAAAATAAAATAAAATGAAAATACACTGCTGTGGACGTTGTTTACTTTCATTACTTGTGTGTTTTACTGTGTTAATGGAATAAGGATGCGAATAGTATTCGGTTTCGGATTCGGCCGAATCTTAAACAGTGGATTCGGTATTCGGCCAAACCCAAAAAATCTGGATTAGGTGCATCCCTAATAAAAATACAATAAAACTTAATATAAAACTACAAAATAACTGGAAGACAAGTCATTTATTTTTGGGTACCAATGTAAAACTACATCCTCTGTGTCAAGGAAGATGAAACCACACTGAATGTTTTTATTCACAGGCTTTCTTGTCTTTGAACGATAAATTCAGATTGGAAAAGGACATGTAGCTTTTGTCTTTTTTTAGCACACAGTCATTTAAATGCAGCAACTTCAGGTATGGCAGAGGAAGGACAGTCACAGCTAAAAACGTGTGCAAAATAATAGACACACTTGCATTTGAGGAAAGGAGTCCTGCTGAAATGTTATAAGTCTGTTTATATGCACAGACAGGTAAAAATATATTAATCATTACATTAATCATAAAACTACTTTTAAATGTATTTAATTATTTATATTACTTCAATATTGTGCACAAAATCACAACTCTAATATAAAATGCATCTAAAAATGGATTCACATTGCTATAATTGTGTAAATATTAATCAGGATAAAAGGTGTGCGTGCCCTGAGGTGACATGTTATTTTACCTGCTACAAATAATGAGCGCGACTGGATTTCACTTACGCAAAAGGGTTCATTTTGATTTATTATCAGTATTGTGAACTTTTTGAAATCTAAATCTTAGCGTAGGACTCAGTACGTCACTGAAAAGTGATATACAGGCATCATGATTACATGCTCAAGAACTCAAATAACACAAGCTGCCTAGATTTGCCAAAATGGAAGCCAAAGGGTTTTCAATTGTATTTGTCGATAACTTAAAGGATTAGTTTACCTCCAGAATAAAAATATGCTGGTATTTAATTCACCCCCATGTCATCCAAGATGTTCATGTCTTTCTCTCTTCACTTGAAAAGAAATTAACATTTTTGAGGAAAACATACCAGTTGAGGAATAAGGGTATATGCAATAATTTTATTAAAAAAATCTATTCAATTTTATTAGTTTTATGAGAATTTTTATAATTTTTAACTACTTTTTTGTGTTTAGTTTGATATGACCCTTGCTTATTCCTCGGCTGGGATCATGTAGAGCCCTTTGAAGCTGCACTGAATCTGCAACTTGGACCTTCAACATGTTTTGAAGTCCACTAGAAAAATCCTGAAATGTTCTCCTCAAAATCCTTATTTTCTTTTCGACCGAAGAAAGAAAGACATGAACAAAAAGTAATGTATGAATAAAAGTAATGTGTTACTTATTTGAAAAAGTAACTTTGATTTTATGGTTTAAATTTACCAATAGGTTACATAATGAAGTTTGTAAAGCTGAATGATTTCCAAGAAAAATAGCAGCAATGTAATGGTTTATTTCATTCAAATATAAAAGCTGTTCTTTTGCTGCTATGATAATAAGCATGTAGGCGGAGTTGCTGAATGTTAGACTGGTGACGTGTATTTGAGAGCCTTCATGAACCGCCTTCCTCCAGCTCCATATTCCTCTTTCTTCTTCTGTTCCTAAGAAAAAAACATGATTTTTATTAACTATACCAACACTGCACTGACACAACTAGAAGACAAAGCAGATATTTAAATCTTATGACCAGGAAATGCATTCACTGAAAAACATTTCAGCCAAATAATATGAACTTTTAAAAATTAAAGGTGTTTTATTTGCTTTGATGGTTGCAAGAGGAACCATCCAATGAACCTTTCCATTGTTCTTCACATTAAAAAAAAAAAAGGTTATTTTAAGAACTGATCACTGGAAAGTTCTTTGAGGAATCAAAATTGCTTCTGTAAAAAAAAAAAAAAAAAAAACCTGTTGGAAACTTTTTTTTTTTTTTTATAAGGTGCCTTATGTAATAAATGTAATAAAAATGTCTGTTTTTGTTTTAGTCTGTGTGATTCCACCCATAAGCATAGCATACTGCAGCCATGAAAGCCAGCAAATGAATTGGGTCAGAGATCGCAGATTCTACCTGACCTAAAATTCCTCAGCATCCATATGAAAAGCTCCATGACTGGAGGCTAATTAAAATAGATAAATTAAAGAGATAGTTCACCCAAAAATTTAAATTACTGACTAAAATTAATGATTTACTCACCATCAAGCCATCCTAGGTGTATATGACTTTCTTCTTTCAGACAAATACAATCAGATAAACTGTCATTTCTAGCCTTTTGCTAATTGTCATACGCTCGTTCACGAGAGAGTGGCGTTCCAGCAGATGATGGAGAATGTAGGCATAGCGTAAGCTCTGGTGAGAATATGCTAGTCTCTCGAGAACCCAGTTTTGTTTACAGCAAAGGAAAATCAGTCTCCTTTTGGCTTTTATCAACAATTTTCCTTTATAAATCCTCATTTTGTACTTCGTCACTTCTTACCAGAGCCTACGCTATGCATACATCCTACAGCATCTGCTGGAACACCACTCTCTCACGTCTGACAGTTAGCAGAAGCTAAAAATTATGGTTTATAAAGTTTTAAATATGGATATTTTCTTACACAAATGCATAGATCTGTGTGGAGTACTTTTTACGTTGGATGGATGCACTTTATTGGACTTCAAAATCTTGACCCCCATTCCCTGCCATTATAAAGCTTGGAGAAGCCAGAATATTTTTAATACAACTCATACGTGAAAGTCATACGTGACCCTGGACCACAAAACCAGTCATAAGGGTAAATTTTTCAAAATTGAGATTTATACATCATCTAATAAATAATAAAGCTTTCCATTGATAATAAGCTTTCCATTGATGTATGGTTTGTTAGGATAGGAAAATATTTGGCTGAGATACAACTATTTGAATATTTGGAATCTGAGGGTGCAAAAAAATCAAAATATTGAGAAAATCTCCTTTAAAATTGTCCAAATGAAATTCTTAGTGATGCATATTACTAATCAAAAATTAAGTTTTGATATATTTACAGTAGATAATTTACAAAATATCTTTCATGGAACATGATCTTTACTTAATATCCTAATGATTTTTGGCATTAAAGAAAAATCTATAATTTTGACCCATACAATGTATTTTTGGCTATTGCTACAAATATACCCCAGCGACTTAAGACTGGTTTTGTGGTCCAGGGTCACATATACACCTGGCTTGAGACCCAGTAAATCATGGGGTAATTTTCACTTCTGGGTGAACTATCCCTTTAACTCATTAACTTACAGTGTAAGGCTTGTCGCCTTCCATTGCCTCAGTCTGTCAACCCACGTGAATGTCGAGTCTGAGGAGGAGGGGGCAGAAGAGACAATTCTCTTCAATATTTGTTGAATTTGGACCACAGTACCTCAGTACTGTCAATATTACACACTGCACCTTCAAGAGAGTATATTCCTTAGCATTTCCAGTTATGTTCACAGATGTACAGTATATTGAATAACGACTTTCATATGGCTTCCAAAAAGTCGTACAAAGAGCTTTTGACCATGAAGCCTCAAGTATACATCATTTTTTTACACGTACGCTAGCATATGCATACAGTCGAATGTGTAGCCTTTCAAAGTATACTCCATTTGATTTTGTGCACAAATGAGGGCGGTTGACATGTGCTCTCATACCCATGCAGACACATGCAGTCTCCTACCCTCTCAGGCACAAGTGCTTGTCAATGAGGCTGTCTGTTGTTTTTGCAGTCGTTCCGTCACTTTAGTTATGTTTTCTACTGTGCAACAAAGGCCCGGGACAGTGTTGCCACCTTGTGGAACAACTGATTAGTGCAAAACAAATTCAATGCACATGTGCGGTTACAAAAATCAGGCGGTGCACGTACAATACACGCATACTGTTCTGATGATGAAATTTGCATCATGCACACTGTACGCTGTCCCTCGCGAACGCGTGAAAAGTGAAGTATACTTTGGGATTAACGTGCCCCTGCAGATTAACATGCCCAACAGTCATGCGTTTATATGACTTACCTGGTATTGTGTTGTCCAAAACAAACCCAAAGAATCCACCAGTGAACATGTGGGTGGTGAAGAAAATCATTATGAGCTGATCCAGCTCTTTAATGCCTGTTGACAGATATAAAACCATTCGGATCACAAAGAACCGGGCGGACAGTGACAGATGTCCAACGCATGCATATAGATGTAAAGCAACGGGTGGGCGTAAAACTCTTGGTATAAGATATCTTATGATTATGTCTTAAGAGGGTGGATGTTCTAGGGCCAATTAACGTCCATCTGACGAGACCCACAGAGCAAGCATTGGTCAAGAGTTCAATGTGTCAGCTTAAAACACAAATTCCTGAAAGCCTGTCAATTAACTGCTTAAAAGAGCCCCTGATAAAGCACTACTGGACTTTTGTTGATGGGAAAGCCCCCTCATTTTAAGCAGTGCTAACAGATAACTTGGAACAAGATAAGGACAAAGTTCATCCAAAGGGTGCACTAGCCTGAATGTCGAAGGAGCTCTGTTGGTTTTTACATGAAGAGGGTTGCACTGAAGTAAAGGGAGGAGATTACAGCAGAGTCAAATGGAGACTTGTAAAGAGGATTGGCAGATAAGTCGCCCTAACCTCAGGAGTCCAGACAATGCTTTTTGCCAATGTAGATAAGCTTGGGATGTGCCACTTGCACTGATTGACCTCCCACATAGCATATCTCAAACAACTACTGTTTCTTGTCCTGTTCATTTGCTGAAGCAACATTTGCATCTAATGCACAGCAAAAGAGTTCAGCCTGGAATTGTTCTTTTAATATCTTTGTTCTGTTATTTTTTGTTCCGGATTTTTTTTACAATGAAGCGATGTAATAGCAATAGTTCATTTGCTGAAGCAACTATGATATAATGTGATTATGAAGTGATTTTGATTGATTTTATTTCATGTTATTTTTATTTGTTTATATATGTTTAGAAAATGTTTGAAATTATTTATTATAAGACCTTTTGGAAATAGCACTTCCCTGAAGACGTTAAATAATGGATGTTTAAACATTCCTCAAAAAATCACATTAATGTCATGTGTTGCTTCTTCAAGAATTAATGATGGCTTGAAGCTGCTCGTAATAGATGTGGATGAGTCCCTCAATTGTCCTAAATGGGTAAGAGTTCAAAAGTGCAGAGGATGCTGAGAAACCAGAAGAATTTACAGGACCTGGAGGATTTTTAGAACAGTGGACACCTTCAACGCTCAGGACTCATGCACAGGAACGATCACAAAAGGTACAAATAGTCATTGATGTTTGAGAAGGCAAAACTCAATGTTAAGATCCCAAACAGCCTGAACTTTAAAACATGTTATCTCCAGGATGATTTGCAGATTCTTTAGGGTAGAAACATTTTTAACTGAATTAATTATAATTAATTGATCTTTTACTTCTCTCTCATTTTTCTGAAGTGAAACATTATGATTTTGGTTATCTGGAATATATGTTATTCCAAATTGTCAGTATTCATTCCTTTACAAATGTTTTTCTTATTGCTTTGATAACAGTGCTTTTGGGAAACATGTTATATAGCATTCTATATAGTTAAATCTTGGCTGCATGATTATTTATATTGTTGCAAAATGCAAAATATATTAATCACACAGCTAAGTTGGATATAAGTAGCTTATATCCACCTTTATCTGCATGCATGTAGTATACTCACATAAAGCTCATAATATATAGCAAATCTCAACTGCTTGATTGTTTATAGTCACAAAACGTTGCTTTTCTGGTCATGCTTTTTTTTTTAAGCACATTTTACCAATTACAAACCACAGTTAATAGTTTATAATTTATATGTGATTTGTAATTGTAGTTTGGGTGTGGAAGTGTAATTATCCTTATATTCAGGTGTGCAGAATTATTAGGCATGTTTTTTTTATTTTTTATATATGAGCCAAAAAAGAGGTTTAACTATAATAATAATAAAAAATACTATTAAATAAAATAAAACTGACTTTTCAGTCTGAGTTAAACTGAGTTAAAGTTTTTTTTGGCTCATTTTATATGTAAAAGAAAGATTATACCTGTAATCTCATACCATCTTGATAGAAAAATACAAAGACTAAGAAACTATATTTCATTCATTGTTAGTAACAACATGAAGTGCATTAAACATTAAGTTATGTAGAAGTTTCAAACACTTATTAAAGTCAATCAAACACTTATTAAAAAATATATTTCATTTGTTTGCCTGCATGTCATATGACCATTAACCAGAGAGCTATGAACATGCAAATGTGATACTTAATTATTAAAGTATTTATTTTAAAATCTCACCGTACTTTAAGTAAATATATCAGGTGAAAGAGGCTCAGAGAAAAAGGGAATCTCTGCATTACATGTGCATCAGAAATATCATGAATTTGTGCATTTTAATGTGTTTGAAAGACAAAAGCCTTCCAAAGACATAGTAATACATAGTTAAGTAATCTACTGAGTGATAATTTAAATAAAAATGAATGTGTTTATCAGTATGATGCAATGTTGAAACGCTTCTTAAACCTGAAATTATTTTTGTAAATCCGTTGGTCAAATGCTGTGTAATATGTAATCATGTAATCAGTAAAAAGTAACTGTAGTCTGATTACGAGTATTTTAAAACGTAATCTAATCTAATTACAAGTACTTCATTTTTGAAATCTGATTATGTAATCCAGATCACATGTAATGAGTTTCTACCAGCTCTGCTAGACATGCAGTATGGATGACTACTACACTACCAGACAAGAAAAAAAAAAAAATATATATATAAAAAAAATTATATACAGTATATATTTATACTCACAATATTAGAGTTTTACTGTATTTGTGATCAAACAAATACAGTCTTAGTGAGCATAAGAGACTTCTTTCAAAAAGAAAATTATGTGTGACTTCAGGAGAGTGAAAGTTTTAGTTGAATAGCAGCATAAAAGTGTTGAAATAAATAATGTGCTTTGTTAATGTACAACAGAACTGAATTTGAACAAGGTATTGGTGGCAAGCAACAACAATGAAGATAGTTATATGTATTATTATCAAAACAGACAAATCCTACCCTTGCAATTCCCAGAGTGGCGATATTCTGACTGTAGGAGGTGGTGCCATTACCACTACCCCACAGGCCAGCCAAGATGCAGCCAATGCCTTCCACCGCAATGCCACGGTTAATAGCATGAGTGGGTGGTGGAGGCGCTCCAGAGAGATGAGCGCATGCATAATAGTCTCCAATGGATTCCATTGTTGAAGCCAGTACTCCAGCCATCATGCCCAGTACAGACGACACACTCACAGTCGGCAAACCCCATTGTCCTAAAAAAAGCAAGAGTTAAGAGTTCCTTCGCAACAGTAAGATGTTCGTTATTATACTTTATGATGGAAATAAAAATGATAAGTATTTAGTTTTTATACTGGCATGCTGAGACTAAATACAGAACTACATGTTTATGAGGTTACGTGTAGGAAAATCATTTTTCAATCCACTTAAACTCAAGAAACATTTGGATTGATTTGTTTTTCTTTTGTTATAGTGTCACGGAGGTATGTTTACTTTGACTCCTATCCAAAATTGTACAAGATTTTAATCAGCCTTTCTAAGTAATATAAAAGTGTGTTTTTCAAGGCTGTAAATGACTTTAGTAATTAGAAATTAGAAATTAGTTATTAGTCAAAGCCAAATTTAAGGAAACGTTATAGAGGGTCCATTTGACAAATGCAAAAAGTGTGCTTGTATATTATATATTTCAAATAAATGCTGTTCTTTTGAAATTTCTATTCATTAAATAATCCTAAAAAAATTCATCATGGTTTCTACAAAAATATTAAGCAGCACAACTGTTTTCAACATTGATTATAATAAATGTTTCTTGAGCACCAAGTCAGCATATTAGAATGATTTCTGTTTGATCATGTGACACTGAAGAGCAGAGAATTTATGCTTTGCCATCACAGGAATAAATTACATTTTGAAATATATTAAAATAGAAAACAGTTCTTTTAAAAACATTTAAAAACAAACATACTACAAATAAAAAAAATCTACACTATTCAGTATATTCAATAGAACAATGTATTGCCAAAGGATGGCTTCAAAAGACATCTGCTATCGTTCAAAGTGGATGGTTGAGAGGGCCATAATGTGGAACATGCACATAGTAAAATGAGGCCCATGCTTCTGTATTATCATATATCAGCCCGAAGCACATAGATGTCTCAAGGGATTTAAGTGGGTCAGGCGAAACGATGAATTCTCCTCAGTAACATTCAAACACTGATGCAGTCAAACCTGAATTAGCTATCTGAGGATTAAAATACCACATTCCCCAACATGAAAGCCTCCAGGCGTTACATCTTATTGGCTTTATCTAAAGAAGTCAAATGGGATGCTGTGCAAAGTAATGCTGGAAACCTTAAAGGGGTCATTGGATGCAAAATTCACTTTTACATGTTGTTTGAACTTAAATGTGTGTTGGCAGTGTGTACACAACCACCCTATAATGATAAAAATCCAACCAGTTGTTTTACACTACAATTGAAAATTTTAACCAAAGTATGTTATTGATTTTTCATTAAGACCCTAAAGAATCATATCAACTTGTGGAAAATGGGCATCTGATGACCCCTTTAAGCTGTTTCAAATACATTTATTTGCAAACTGATTCATAGCAGAGGGGCATGGGGTGTTGAAAGCATTTCTTAATTTCTTAACAGAGCTGTTACTGGGCAGAAAGCTGAAACAGGGGTGATGAATCATAAGTCTGACTGGCAGAGAATGATGCTTGTGAATGGGTGTTGTTTAATATTTCTGATTTGATGCATGTTAATGTCAGTTTTTGAATCTTCCCCATTCAAGAGACGTATCTCTCATCTGTGGATTCTGAAAGAAACACTGCCATTCAAGATGGCTCATTCTTTTTTAAACAGACATGTATTTTGATGGCAAATAGCACTTGGGAAACAGCTGTGACAGTACTGTTGAAACAGTTAACGTTCATGTTTGTTGACTATGAAAATCTTTCATGTGACATGTATTATTCATAAATGACAGACAGTTGACAAAATGTTTTTTTTTTATGAGTTCCAGGGAAACCATATATCTTTGAATCAAACTATTTGTCTTTTTGTTGTTGTAATTTATGATAAGATTCATTTGATTATTTCTTCTGTAATTTTTACAGTTAATAGATAATAGATGTGCATGATTTTTCAACTATGGGAATTTTTGGTTGTGTGGATTTTAGACAGTAAACTCTTTTAAAATATATTTGAAATCTCATTTCCACCACATCGCAACTTGTTTTTGTCAGATAGAATCTGTGAACATTTTAAACATTTTTGGAAAATGTTTTTGTAAAATTCCAGGAAAACAAAATTAAATAATATTTTCACACTTAATGGGGGAACATTGAGATATAAAATATTACCTATTACCTTTTTTATATATGTCATCTCAAAATCTTCAATGTTGAATGTGTATTATATTATTATATTGTATTGCATACATTTCTCATTATACATATATATATATATATAATGAGAAATGTATGCAACTCAAAATAATAATATAATACACATTTTTGGGGGTAATGCATTACAAGTAACACGAGTTACGTAATCAGATTACTTTTTCAAGTAACTAGTAAAGTGACGCATTACTTTTTAATTTACAAGAAAATATCTGAGTTACTGACTATGGTGGAAACTTGCAAATGCATCATATGCATATCAATGTTTAGTATACCATACCATATGTTTATATTGATCTATATTGATGATATAATCCATTTTAGTGATCCTGACAATTAAGTTTGACACCTCAAAATCACATTGGCACTTTTTAAAAAAAAAAAATCGTATTTAATCCTGGAAATTAAATTTTCAAAACATTTTAATCAATAAAAAGATAAAGAATAAAATGAATAAGATATTTTTGAGTAAGAAAGTTTCTGCACTATTTCTAGGTCACTGATTTTACTGAAGGACTCAAAAACATGAGTGCATGCAGTCACTAAAGTAAAATGAGAACATACCCAATTTTAAGAAATGTACATTTCAATTTATTTTTTCACTCAAATTGTTATGTTATTATATCACTTGTAATGACAATTTGAAAATGCAATACTGAACTCATTTTCTCTAGTGGTCTCAGACCTTTGGTTGCCACAGTAGATATACCTATGCAATTACATTATACAGACATAATCAACCCTCTATGGACACCTTTGCAAATGAATCAGCATTGGCTACTAAATTCTTTAGTTTACTCACCAGACTGATAAAAAAAAAAAAGTAAAATGGCATGTTTTTTTTTTTTTTTAATATCTGAAAGTATACTCTTAACGCCAGTCAGTCAAACATTATAATATGATAATCAATATTATTTAATGATAGAATTTAGTAATTAGAATTAAGACTTGATAACCATGTATGAATGCATTTTAGTAATTTTAACTAAATTTCGGACTGGTGGTGGTGCTTTTTTTGTCATTTAGTGTTTATGTATAAAAAAAAAATAAAAAATTGGTAAAAAAAACTAACAAAACTACTGATAAGATAATAATGATATGAATTCTATTAGTAAGTACAATATAAAACGCACTAAGGATTAATGAGCTGCTGGATTCATGAATATTAATCAGGTTGTGTACATTCACTCAAATTTATTTGCTGAAATCAAAACAGGGACAATAATAAGTGAGCGCCAGCCAATGAGATTGCCGTTTGCGCATTATTCCACCCACTACCGGAGAATGCGGCAGTTCTGAAGAATTCCAAAGGAACACTGTTATTTTGATAGGAAAATGCAACAAAGAATATCGTTTACATGTAGCGCGTCAATTCTCTCTCTATCTCTCTCTGTGTGTGTGTGTGTGAGACAAAGGGACGGCGATTCATGCACCTTCACACAAGAGTTTACAGTACGTTACATACAGGTGCGTTGCACATCCATTCAGATGAACTGAAAGATAGCACAGATCGCTAGACAGAGAGTGAAACTCTGAAGTGCTCAGTCAGAGTGTTCGGCGAGTTAAAAATATATCTGTGCTAAATTTATACTTAGCCTCCAACTCGTACACTGGTGAGTAAAATCTGATAATTTATTAGCCATTGACTAATATTAGACATCATTTAGTAGCCCAGAGTGAAGATTTAGTCACACATGCGAGTGATTTACTCACAATGTAGAGAGTTGATGATAAAAAATAATACAAATAAAATACACTCACAGAAAACAGTTTGAAGAGAGGGTACTGGAAGACTTTCCACTTCTTGTCCTTGTTAGCAATGAGAGGAAGGTTAACTTTGCTCAAATACTGGGAGAAGAGAAGGATCACGCAAACAGTTCTAGAGAAAGAAGACATCATTATAGACTTAAATAAATTGTACTTAATTAACATTATCATTCATGTTAATAAACTCACCAATATAAATTAATACCATAGGTGACAAAAAAAACTAAATATCCCAGTACAAAATATACACACAACTTGATGACAAAAACGATATGTGTGATATAAAAGTAAAAGATATATAGTGCAGTGCATAGATACATCTGTAGATGCGCTGGGACACAATCATCAGTGAAGTTTCCTGTGATCATTGGGTTTTTCGGGTCTTTCAACATCAGACACCCTCCCTCGGGCGACCCAGCTAGGGTTGATCAGGCTCCAACTTGTGTCCCAGCAGTGCTAACCCACTCCTCTGACCTTTTAATCCAAATCCACCTCGAGGCTCTTTCTGCGGCTTCTGTGATAGACTTAATAGCTCTCCTCTTTGCAGCTCCTGTGATGCTGAGCAGGGTGAAGCTCTTACACAAGGAGCGGGCAAACATGCCCCCATCCAATCTCAATGGGTTCACAGTGAGCCCTCCAACCCCTCCTCCGGCACTCCTCTATGAGCTCCTGATACTTAAGCTGCTTGCGCTCATTGGCCTCTTCCATACGGTCCCCCCAAGGGACTGTCAGTTCCAACAAGAGAACCTGCTTAGACAAAGCAGATGTCAGCACCACATCTTGTCTTGAACAGGTCGATGTTACAAAATCTGAGATCTTGAGCTGCTTACCCAAGTCAACCCGCAGTTCTCAGTCTGGTGCTGATGAGAGCAAGCTGGCTACTAGTGTTATCTGCGGTCATGGCTGCTCTCCACCCTTTACAAAAACAATTCTCCTCTGGCTGCAGACATGTTTATTATTGGCCACTGCACTGGAAATAGCCTCTGCCACAGACTTCAGGGCCTTGTCATGTCACCAGCGATAGCGACCCTCTCCAAGGGCTGACGGGCAGCTGCTCAGAATGTGTTCCAGGCTCCCTCTCCCAGGTCGGCGAGGACAAGTTGGAATGTCACTCTTGCCCCAGACATACAGGTTAACTGGACTGGGGAGCACATCATAGACAGCTTGAATCATGAACTTAATACATTGTGGCTCTGCCTTCCAGATGTCATTCAAGGTCAGTTTCTTCTCCAGTGCTCCTTCCCACCTTGTCCACGCCTGCTGCTAACGCAGGCTTACCATCCTGCTGGTCCTCACCTCCTCTGTGCCTGCTCGCACCTCCTGCAGGACCAGATGACACCTGTCCTTGCTGCATGTCCCAGCCCTGCTTACCCCCTGCCACCGTTCCCACAAGCACTCTGTATCTCTGTCGGCACTCCGCCATCTCTAGCCCCTCTTTTGCTCTCCACTTCCTACCCATCCATACCTCAATGCCCGCTGACGCCACTGTGGAGTCTCTGGAGCCTTGGTAAACCAGTGCCTCTCTTATGCGAGAGACCTTGAACTCCACCTCCAGACTGCTGATAGGAAGCTGGAGCTTATTGCTTCTGCCATAAAGCGCTGCACTAGTAAGTCTCTACTGTTGACATTGTCACCTCATATGCCAACAAGGGCCAAAGAATACGGGGCAAACTGCCATGCTGGTATAACCATGCCTTGAACCTGCCAGGTAGGCCAGATTTGTCCACTGCTGACAACCAAGCTTCGAGCCTCTTGATGGTTGTTTGGACTGACTCTGTAACACTTAGGCTACAGTCAAAAACCTTGCCTAGACTAGTAACAGGTTTCTCAGTGATACTGTAGATGGTATTAATGTGCCATCCACAGCAAAGCAAAATGTATCCACCACTTTCCCTCTCTTCAGGACCATTGACCTAGATTTTGTTGCTTTAAAGCTCATTCTAGCCCAAGAAATGAGCTTTACTAGGCCCTGAAGGATCCACCTGCAACCAGGCACTGATGTAGTGGTGACTGTAAGCTCGTCCATAAAGGCTCTGATGGGGGAGCTGCCGGGTTCCAGACTTGGACAGGGGGCCTCTGCACTCCACCTCAGCAACCTTTACCAACATATTCATGGAGAGGGAGAAAAGGATCACCGAGATTATACAGCCAGTTATGATCCCTTTCTCGAGCTGGTGCCAGTTCGATGTTATGCTCCTGATGTAACTCTCAGCCTGAAATTCCCATAATAGTCCAGGATGAGATTCTTGATTTTACAGGGTATGTAGTTTCAGTCTAGGGTGGTCTTAAACAGTTTGTGGGGCATCGACCCATATGCATTGGCAAGGTCCAACCAAAGCACTGCTATGTCTCCATTTCCCTCTCGTGCCTCCCTGATCAGTTGTGTGACCACTCCCATATGTTCCAGACACCCTGGCACTCCAGGAATACCCCTCTTCTGTACAGACTTCAGTAGGAATTCTGTCATCCTTCTGGCTAGGATGCTAAAGAAGAACTCTCCACACTTAGGAGTGAGATAGATCGAAACTGCTCCAGCTTAGCTGAATTCTCCTCTTTGGGGATCCAGACTCCCTTTGCCTGCCTCAATTGTTCTGCGATGGTCCCTCTACACCAAACCAGCAACTTCCAAAGAATTCCGCAGAGCCCTGGGCAGCGCTTGTACACCTTATAGAGTACTTGACTAGGCCTTGGAGTAGAACTGGCTCTGGCTGCTGTCACCACCTCCTGAACTTCCTTCCAGGTGGGTTCTGAGATGTTAAACTCCACCATGGGTGCTGGTACAACTAGGAGAGCTGTCTGTGGTCCTAGCTCTTGCTCTCTGTCTGGATCACTCAGGGTGTTGTGCAGGAAGTGATCTACCTCTTCCTTAGAGCAGTCCAGACGCTCTCTAATAGCCGCTTCGTAAGGCCAAAGGGGTCGCCTAAAAAGGAGGTTTGCCTCCTAGCTCTCTCAATCCTGCGTCTCCTGAGCCATTCAGCCCTTCGCAGGGTCATGAGCTTTTTCTTGATGGTATATCGAAGCTGAGAGGTGGCTGTTCCTCTTCAGCTGCTGCCTTGAACTGCTTCGTCAGCATCCGCAGCTCTTTTGGAAAATGCTGGATTTTATCTGCCTTGCGGTTCTTCGTGTAGGTAGGCTTGCTGGACTTACACATATACACATATATATACACATATACAGTGCCTTGCGAAAGTATTCATACCCCTTCATTTTTTTGTTATGTTGCTGCCTTATGTTAAACTACTTTAAATGACTTTTTTCTCCACATCAATCTACACTCCATCCACCATAATGACAAAGCAAAAACAAAAATATCACTTTGTAAATTTATTAAAAATAAAAAACTAAAATAAGAACATTGCATAAGTATTCATACCCTTAACTCAGTACTTAGCTGAAGCACATTTACAGCCTCAAGTCTTTTTGGGATGATGCAACAAGCTTTGCACATGTGCATTTGGCAATTATCTGCCATTTTTCTCCTCACCTCTTCACCTCTTAAGCTCTGTCAGGTTGGATGGGGGCATGTTTGTCCAGAAATATTTGACTGGGTTCAAGCCCAGGCTCTGGCTGGGCCACTCAAGGACACTGACATAGTTGTCTATACTCTGCAGGTGATGAGCAGTGCCTGGTTTCCTTCAAACATGTTGCTTGGAATTGAGGTCCATCAGACCAGAGAATCTTTTTTTCTAATTGTCTGAGGGTCCCTTAGGTGCTTTTTTGCTTTTTGCTTTCACGTGTCTTCACTGAGGAGAGAACTGAGTCTTGTCACACCACCATAAAGGCATTGTGTTTTGTGTGTTTAGGTTATTTTTGTTGTTGTGTGGGTTTCTCCCATCTCCACATACTGTATGGTCATGGAGCTCAACTAGAGTGACCATCAGCTTCTTGGTCACCACTCTAACCAAAGCACTTCTCCATTAATTCCTCAGTTTGGCTAGGAGGCCAGCTCTAGGAAGATAGCTGGTTGTTTCATATTTCTTCCATTAAGGGTAATGGAGACTAAATGCCTCTGTGAACCTTCAGTTCAGCAGATTTTATTTTGGACTCTGCAATCTTGTTTCTGAGCTCTAAAGGCAGTTTTAGACCTCAGGGCTTTGTTATTGCTCTGATATGCACTTTCAGCTGTTAAACCCTTTATTAAGACGTGTGCCTTTTCAAATCTAACTCATTCAATTGAATTTGACACAGGTTAACTTCACTCGAAGTGTAGTAACATCTTCAAGCAATATGAATGCTCCTAAGCTAAATTTCAACTGTCCCAAACAAGGGCATGTATACTTATGAAATGGAATCAAGTTTTTTATTTTTAATAAATCTGCAAAGATGTTAAAAACCTGGTATTTGTTTTGTGTAGACTGATGTCGAAAAAGGGCACCTATTATGCAAAATGCACTTTTACATGGTGTTTGAACATAAATGTGTGTTGGCAGTGTGTGTACACATCCACCATATAATGATAAAAATCCACCCAGTGCTTTTATTTAAATCCCTGTAAGCATGGCCGCGTTATCCTTACGGGCAACTTGGGCTGCAACCTAGGGCCCCAAACACTAGGGGGCCCCTGAGACAATTCTCTTTTGTGTCTTAAATAGGGTTGACAACCATTGCGTATAATATGGAATCATCTGTATTTAAGGCATCAGAGAAGTGTTCTGTGTGAAAGCTAAACGGAACGCAGTTTGTCCCGTATTTGCAGGCATACGCCGAATGACCTCCTAGACCATACAAATAACAAATTAATTATTATTTTTACAAACCATTGTTTAAATTGCAAACGGAGCTCTTCCAGGAAGGCTTTAAAGGGATACTCCACCCAGAATTAAAATTTTGTCATTAATCACTTACCCCCATGTCATTCCAAACTCGTAAAAGCTTTGTTCATCTTCAGAACACAGTTTATTCAACAATTCATCTCCTCTGTGTCTTTCCGCATCACCGTAGCGCAATTTTGAAGACTATGAGCTGAACGCTGGCAGAGTATTCTCTTCTGTGTCAGCCGCGCCACAAGGATACATTTTGATAAATTGTTGAATAAAATCGTTACTTTTGTTTTCTTCGTGTACAAAACATATTCTCATCACTTCATAATGTTATGGTTGAACCACTGATGGCAGATGGACTATTCTGACGATGCTTTTCTTACTTTTCTGGACCTTGGCATTGTAATTTACTTGGCAGTCTATGGGACAGTCACAAGCTTCCCGGTTTTCATCCAAAATATCTTAAATTGTGTTCCGAAGACGAACTAAGCTTTTATGGGTTTGGAACGACATGGGGATAAGTGATTAATGACAAAATGTAATTTTTTGGGGTGGAGTTACCCTTTAAGACCACGCAGAATCCTCTGCCACCGGCTTAGACGCTCCCGCTTCACAGTGAGTGGGATTTCTGCAAATCAGTTTGGGCGAATGCAGAGATGTGATTATTAATCCTAAGCACAACGTCCAGCAGCAAAACATACAATCTACGTAAGGGAAGACGTCTTCCACTTTTGTAAGTGAATGTTGTTAAATAGAGAAACAAAACCTATACATTTTTTTTTTAAAAATTTACTTCTAGTGTATTAGCTATTTAACTTGGACCTCATTATTGAAAAACAAATTCAAGCACTAAAAGCAGCCCACACTCTATGTGTTCTCTTTCATTAAAATAAATTTTAATTTTCATGCATACATTTATTTATTTATGTATTTCTATATTTATTTCTTCATATATTTATTTATCTATGTATTTCTACATTTATTTATTTATTTCTGCATTTATGTATTTTTACATACTTTTCTTCTCCTTTTTTAAGCATCTCTTCTCTTGTACATTAGTTAATGCTGCTAGGAGCCACAACCTGAATCTAATTTACACAGTTTAGGATGAGACGTTTACTATGAGTCCTAATGATTCTCTGACACACATATGTGCCTTAAACCTTTGGCAGAAGCACATGGATAGGGAGGGTCTGAGGGGCTAGACACTTGAACCTTATCAACATTAACGTATTTTCATAGGAATGCTTGAGAATGAGTAATGAACAACATTTTTCAACAAAGCATCTGAGTGATAAAGAGGATTCATCTCTACAAATATACACTCAACCCTGAGGGACGTTTTGTTTTTAAAGGGTCCTTGCATTGCATAGTTTTCAGAAGACATACAAGACCAGAAATACAAATTACTGTGTGGACTCGGCTCTTAAATTTACCCATAACTCCACAGTAAATCACAAAGCTGCAATTCCCCAGTGGGCTCCTGACTTCTGCACTGCCTGGATGAAGAGCGACAGTCCAGTGAGGTTGATGGTGGGAGCAATGCCCAGCGGCCTGATGAACCTCAGCACTAGTCCCACGAGACACGACAGACCCAGAACAAGCTGAAGCACTGAGGCCACTAGAATGGCCCCCTGGATCTATGAAAAGACAAGGTCAGAATGTTCTGAGAAAATGCATGAAAATGTTTCAGTTTTAGTCATTAAACAAGGTAAATAAAAACATTTTTTTTAACTCTAATATATTTTCTGCTCTAAAACAATAATATATATATATATATATATATATATATATATGTGTGTGTGTGTGTGTGTGTGTGTGTGTGTGTGTGTGTGTGTGTGTGTGTGTTATAATTTAGAGACGTGCAAATATTTTGAATCCTTTTTATGAATTTTATTGTATTTACCGTAAATTAAATCAATATGTTTAATACAATTTTTTTGCTCTACTGTGTACATAAATCAACAGTGTATGCATAAATTGATGACAAAAGCATCCACCAATGCATAAATGTAGAACTTCAATGAGAGTATCGTTGAGGATTAAACTTGCTCGTAAAGCTTCCAGCAATTTCAGGCTTCGTGAAGATATGCAAGTCTCTAAAACTCACAAAAATTTTGCACCTTCCATATGCATATGAATGAGATCACCCTGTATAAATTGAGCACAAAGTGGATCATTATCGTCTATCGGTCGCTGGTGACTCAGAGTTCCTTCTGACACATGACTCACAGCCACACTTGTTTCAAACTCCAGCACAAAGTGAACGCTGCAATTATTTTGATCAGCTTTGAAATTACATTTCCTACATTACCTCACGGATGTGGGCTTTCCACAACTCATGGCCATCCACGAGCAGGCATCAAGCCTATTTTATGTTTTATCGTAAAAGCATTGGCAGTAGTCATAGAAAACAATGTAATATTCCTTTCATTGACTTATAGAATAAAATCATTAAAAGCAAATGTTCTGGCTGAAAAACACCAGAGCCAGAATGATTTTAAGGTACTCGTGTTAATATTCTGTCATTATTTACTCACTCTCATGTCGTTTCAAACCTGTATGACCTGTCTTCTTTAGAGCTGCTTTATAGCTAGATAAAATATGTTTCGTAATATTGACACTGCAATTGAACTGACTTGACCTGAATAATGACAGATGTCTTCTGTAGAGCAGAAATTATACATTTATGCATTTGGCAGACACTTAAATCTCATTTACTTTACACACTGCTTTTCCTGGGAATCAAACCCATGACCTTGGCATTGCTAATGCCAGGCTGGGCTGTTTGAGTTAAAGACGTATTAGAATTGAACCTGAAATGTTACACCACTGCTGTTTTCCTGTTTATTTCTGTGACGTTGCTATGAAACATTCTGTATTGTATAATGCAGCATTGCTATAAAATAAATGTGACTTGATGTGACTAAAGACCTTTTTTGTCCATACAATGAAAGTCAGTGGGGCTCAATGTTTAAGACCTTTTTTGTCCATACAATGAAAGTCAGTGGGTTTAGGTTGTGTATTAATCAAATCAGTTCCATTACAATGAAAGTCAGTGGGGCTCAATGTTTGTGAAACATTCCTGAAAATCAGGCAGAATAATTATCAACTAACTGTACATTTCTGCACTTTTTCTTCTGGCAATGTATATAATTCACACTCTGAGGAATGTTTATCCCAGTACCTGGTCCCAAGGGTGGTCTGTAGCAAAGTGCTCATGCCTGAGACGAAGAAGATGGTGGAGATGAGCTGACTTTTAAGTGGCTCCGCTAAGATGAGAGGAATTGCCAGGATGCCACCGAACGCCAGTATATAATGCTGTGTGACGCAAGAAACAGGAATGAATAGCTAACATGATGACACTGGGCTTAGGTTCATCACAGACAACCCCATAGACATGAGGGAAGACAGATGATCACAAAAAATTTAGCAAATCTTAAATGTGGCCTGACTGAGCCAGGGAGACGTGCGAAAAATGGAAGACAGATGTTGGCCTATCTGTTGTGAATTGATAGCCCCTTTTTACTCTCAGCAGTAAGCTTCATAAATTTGTCGGGTTCGGAAAAAGTAAAACTTGGCTGAACGCTTAGCATCTTTGACAAGAGATTACGGGGCGGATATGGAGACTATGCACAGGAGAGAATTTACACAGCAGGAGAAGCAGGGAAATAAACTTGTTTGCCCACACTTAAATTCCTGTTGTTTTATTGTTCTGGTTTATGCCTTCACAGCTGCCTTTTCCCAGAAGTCAAGTAGAGCCAGCAAAACAGTTTTGAATTGAATGTATTTTCATAAGCCTAGAAGGATTGTATTAGTGTAAAAACGGTGGTAATGAAAGCAGAAACGAGTTGGGGGCTCTTGGGGAGTCCGCGCTGACATGAAATACCAGGTCTCTCCCTGCTTTTTCCTCCCCTCTGTGAAGCCGGAGAGATGAAAGCGAGTGTGCTGTAGGAATGAGGCTTCTTTTTTGTACTTTGCGCTCGGCACATAATCTTAACTCACATGTCGATGCAAGTCCCTAGTGTACCTTACTGCTCTTTTTCTCCCCACACCCAGCTGCCTTTGATCTCTATGTGCATTCCGGACGAAAATTGTAACACTCATGTTCCTCTCATCTTAAACATCAGATTCATATAATAAGGAATAACACTGTCTAGAGAGCCAGCAAAGCCTTGATGTGCTCACAGATATCATGATGATTTTCAAAGCAACCAGAAGTCATTCATTTTACTGAGAATTGGCGATTTTGAGTGAAAAAGATCATTGGATGCAACAAAGTTGTAAAACGCAAACTGTAAAAGTCAAGAGTGATTACTATAAACAAAAAGTTTTCAAAATCGCTCCAACTCTAAAGGGACAGTCATCAACGACATTTGCTGTTGTTTGGCAAAATTTTGTGGGTGAAATGCGGTCATTTAAATAAGAATCTGCACAATTGGGAGATTCTGGAAAAGTTCCTCATGCAGAGTTCACTAGTTTTTACATCTCATGAATTTGCTACGCTGACCAAGAGAAAACTGTGAGATATCAGGTGTGTCCAAGCATCAGGGCAGCATTCCTGGGTATTAATAAGTTAAACTTTATCTTTAGTGACCCTGATCGTGCTCTTCAAGGCAACTCTAAAATCAAAATATAAAAAAGTTGCACACATCCCACGAACCCACACAGGGCTCAGGTGCAGGACAAAAAAAGTCAAACTATAACAAACTATAGTCAAACACATGCACAGTGTGTGGACAATACGTTTGTTTTTTTTGCTTCAAGGCAATTCACCCGGATGATTACACATCCACTTTTTGTAGGCATGCTAAGTAGAACTCTAGCCTCAAGCTGTCAGTTTAACCCTAAAAGCCCATTAAAGATCCCCTGTGTCAGTAGTTCAAATCAGGAAAGACCTGTCCACTTAGGAGATGTGTGCTTTAAGACTCTTCATATGTTGTTAAGCCGCATTTGTTGCATGCCGTCTCTCACCTGGAAACCCAGAAGAATGCAGAGGTACCACGGTGGGTGATCGTTGATGGAATAGAAAAGGTAGCCTTTAGGCCTCGAGTCCAGATCCTCTTCCAGACTGTTGGCATGGGGGTCAGCAATGACGACCTTCTCAGGATCATGGCTGCAATCTGAAATCTGAGGGTAGTGAAGATTATTCCAACATATTCTAAGAGACTGTGGAAAGGACAGTGACCATTAAATCCTTCTAAGAAACAAGATACGGAGACCTGCAATGTCTAAAGCTCTGTTCCAAAACCTAGGGGGTTTCTTTGTTCCCTACATAGGCAGCTGCCTTCTAAGGAACTATCTGAACCATTATGGAAACACCATTTTGGTGAACCTTTTGGAACACTACATGGCAGCAGTTTTGTTTTTTCAGTTTTTTTAAGTGTGTTATTCCTCATCCTCATTTGTATTGAAATCTCTTGTGAACATCTAAATTAACTGGTTTTATTCCACTCAAAAATATTATTTAATATGGACAAATGACCCTAAAATAAATTTATTTATACAAACAAAACACATTTTTATGGGTTAAATCAGGTAGAAATAACTCTTTAAGGTAACAGTTGCAAGTTAGCACTTTTCACAATACACAATACTAATAAGCATAAATATACTTTGATAAATTTATGTAAAAACTGTCCATTTTTTAATTTACTCAAATTTTTTTTTTTAAATAAATAAATATTGATATAAATATACTTCTAATTAACATTTCTCATAATCTTCTCAGGATTATGTTCTATTTGATGTTTCAACAAGCAACCATGCACTACCAATAAAACATTTTTCTTTTTTCTTAAAATATTAATTAAAATCAAGTCACAGTGAAGTCTCATTAAACTGAACACTAGCTACACTGGATGAAATAGCTACAATAATACAGATCATATTTCATCTGTTACTTCTAACTATTGTGACAGGAATATTACAGGAAACATTTAATTAAACAATTTGAGGGCTCGCTTACAGTAATTTCAAGATAACTGCAATTCAGACATGACAGTTCGGTCTGTGATTAGATCTGTCCAGTTCCAAAAGTTTGGCCCATTAAGGCTGATTTGCGGTGGATGTTAACATGATAAGCCAACGTAATCCTGCTCACACTGTAATCAGCCAATAAAAGTGAAATGGCCGCACCTTTCACCAGTTTTTTTGCGGTTTACAAAAGAGATACAACCTCTCTTTGACAGTATATACACTTGTGTCATTTCAGAGAAATGTGTCATCTTTTTTTTTTTATCTTTTTTTTTTTTTTTTTAAGGTGGCACGTGTTTCTTTCTATCTTTATTTCTCTTATATCTCTTCTCTTATATCTCCTATATCTTTATATTTTTTTTCCAAATACTTACTTTCTTACATGACTCGGTCAAGTCAATGAGTTTCCCAGTCACTCTTTTTTTCTTGTGCTTCATTCTCATTGTGAAGTTCATTCAAATAATCACTTATCAGCCAATAATGGGCCTGTTAAAAAGTGTTCGGTGTGTGGTTGATCTGCTGTTAAGAAAAACCAGGACAGAGCACCTCACGGGGGATATACAGTACAATATAACAAACAAGTGATTCGTTATAACGCGTTATGGTCCAGCGCATATGTAAGCATGAACAATTTTCTTTTCATAAGCAACATGCCCTCAGCTTAAATTCAATACATAGTGTTTATTTAAAATGAGGGAATCAGGATTCATTCATGCACGAACAAAAAAGCCATTATGATCATGTGAGATTGATGATATATTAAAGGGATAGTTAACCAAAAACGAAACTTCTGTCATCAATTATTCACCCTCATGTCATTCCAAACCTGTATGGCCTTCTGTTTTTTTTGGAACACAAAAGATGATTTTGACAGAATGACACTGTCAGTCACCATTTCGGTTACTGAATAGAGAGAAAAAAATGCATCGACAGTAAATGGTGACTGAGGCTGTTTGAATAACAACATCTTTTTGTGTTTTCCACGGAAGACATAGGGATTAAAAACAACATCAGTGTGAGTAAATGATGACAGATGAATTTCCAGCTTTTACAGAATTGACAGACAGACTGACAGACAGACAGACAGATGGACAGACAGACAGATGATAGATAGATAGATAGATAGATAGATAGAAAATAGACAACTAGATAGAAACCTAGATAGCTGAATAGACAGACAGCTAACTTAGCTACAGTAGCAACATACAGATGGACAGACAGATAGATAGACAGATAGCTAGACAGACAGACAGATAGACAGGTAGATAGATAGATAGATAGATAGATAGATAGATAGATAGATAGATATTTTAAAGACCTAATTAATGTCATACACGTGCCCAAATGATTTTACAGGAATGTATCAGCATGTATTTTGGCAAACATATGATACATCTAGTCACTATAATTCCTGTCAAGCGAATAACTTTGATAAGGAACTGCAAATATGTATGCAAATGTTTTCAAAACTGTTTCAGTGAGAAGATATGTGGTTTAAGAATTGATATTCAAATTCACCTAGTAAACATACCAGTTTCCTTCTGTTTACGGTCAAGGGCGTGAAATTGGTAAGAACTCTGCTGAACTCATCAAATGAAAAGCAACGCCGCCTCAGGCTCTCGACAGACACGCGAGCCTTTTCTGAACGGTACAGACTGCCACCTACTGCTTCTTATCAACAAGAAGCTACCGCCTTCTATTCGGAATCACTTCTAGCTGGCTCATGGATTGATCCGTCTTGGTGAACTTGACTTGGATACCTCTTCTGGCTTAGTCTAGAAGAAATTTGTGTGCTAGTTTTACTAAGTATAACACTAAATTAAGTCATTTGTGTTATTTCACAGCCAGAGACTCGCAACTAGCTACATGCTGTTATGCACTATTGGTTACTAATGCTGCATTTAGGTTTGCAGATTTTATGCAAATGTTAAATCAAGGGTTTAGTTACTCATGACATGAAATTCCACATGCTAGTGACTGATCTTTCATAAAACTCAGTATATCAGCAAAATATTAAAAGCTGGTTGAGGGAGGAGGGTTTGTTGTTGTTGGGCTATGGTGGCTATTTTTGCACTTAAAGAAGTAAACAGAGAAGAGGATGCAGTGAGAAATGGTGTGTTTCCCCGAAGCCATTTGACCTTTATAAATCTGTTTTCAGTTTGTAATTAAATTACTCTGGTGGTCTTTATCAGTCTTTTCCTCCACAGCATATGAAACAAAATGACAGGAAGGAGCTTATTCATATGTTATATATTTTATAAGATGTAATGTTATATAATATGTATGTTAAATAAATAAACATATTTAAATTATTATATATTCTCAGAGAATGAATGACTAAATAAATAAATAGGCTAGGTATGATAACTGATTCATTCTCAGAAAATATATCCTTAATTTTTAAATATATTTTTTCTTACCACAGCTTCGGATTTTATTTATAAAATGTATAATTTATTTAGTTCAATAAATGTGTGATATTCAGTAATAAAAAAATAGATTTTTCTGGTTTGCAATCAGACTTTATTTTTGAACATTTTCTCACCCTATCGGAAAGTTTTATTTGTAAAATGTATAAATTATTGAGGTTTATACTTCTTCTTCATAACTACTTCTATACTCTTACATCACATTGAAATCAGACTGTATAACATCTGATGCAGTTTCATTGCATTCGACATTTTTCTGATTTTGTGGTTATGTGTGTTTGGAAACTGGCACTGTAAAGCATATTAATAATGTGGTGGCAACAAGAATTTCACTAAAACTTACCATATGGGGCCTCTCAAGAATGTTATGTCTTATTAACTTCTCAGATTACTCGTACAGTGCTGCATAACTCCATAAAGACGAGATGGTTATGATGATTTGAAAATGATCCTTAGAAGTTTGGAATCCAGTTTGAACTACAACATTTGCATTCAGTTATGTAAAGTGTTGACGTTGTTGTTCAATAAGCATGACCACAGATGTATATTAACCCCTGTTAACCCATAATCCACCAGAAAACAATGCACACTAGTATTGTTTCACATTCAGATAACTAACTACTGACTATAACAGACAAAACAAGACCCATGGAACAATTCCAGGGCTTTCCGTTAAAACACGTGATGAAGAGAAACAGATAGCAATTGATAAGACTGTTTTGTTTTCCTCAGGATCGAGCTGTTTTTATTTAGAACAATTTTGGCACTTTTAAAGTTGAGTCTGTGGTGCCCTGGTTTCTCAACACTACGTCAAGCTTTTGGCCCTGTTGAGTGAGGTGCATAGCTGACCTGTAAGCAGTGCCACACTTCTGAGAAGTTGAGAGAGAGACACTGGCCTTTGCAGTCGACTGGTCAGGCATAGTCAAGGAAACCAGAGCCATACGTTACATATGCCTTGAACTCAGCATTTGTGTAATCGACAGCTTGACTGAGGGTTTTGGAGTCATGTGCCTGCCGCTGTGGACACTGATAGGGCTTGCGTGCTCCTAGTGTTTGCGTTGATTTCAGGCATATTAAAGCAAAGGAGGACCAGTGGAGCAGGAAACATGCTGACTAGAGCAGTGAAAATCATAAATCTAAGCTCCAATTTTAACCAGAAACCATGAGAATTTACCCAGCGTTTATCAAGTACTGAACAGCAGTCCTTATACCTACCTAAAGAAAACTTGTCTTCATAGCCAACAGCTCATTAACTGATATAATGTTAAAATATTAACGTGAACTACTTTAGTCTGCTTTGTGGTAAAATAGAACACAGGATGAATTAAAGTTCATCAGTATTTAAAGAATTTTTAGTCTTTAAATTATTATAATGATTTAAAACAGGCCTTTGAAGGGAAAACTGAAATATAATGTGATTTGCCATGCCAAGACTTCTGGGAACATCCTTATTTTTTTTTTCTTTATTTGTTTGTCTTTTAAATTATTTTAATCTAATCTATTTTAAATTAATTATTGAATCCTCATTACATGCATTTTGTGCGTAATGTCATTTTGATTATGACAGTTCAGACCACCTTTGCTTTAAATGCCTTTTCACTGTCACAAATCTGACTGATTAACAGTGTGTCATCAGGATCCCTCACAGCAGCTCATATTAAACTGTCTTGTCATTATGACTTATGAGTATGTGTCTTCTGGATTGATATGTGAAAGGATCAATCGATCTCTTTGACCCCTTTTTAGCAGACCTCATTTTTCCCCCTCATCAGCCAAATAAATAGGCTATTACCAATCAATAGATTGCATTCAACAAATCTTTATAAACTCATCAGAAGAGGTCGAATGACAGCCGCTCTGAGTTTGTCATCTTAACCTGGTGTAAAGAAACAGCAGCTCTGCTCACAGGGTCATTGTGATACATTAAAGTTTTAGGATGTGATTTGCATAACTTTTCGCCTGGAATTTTACTGTTTGTGTCTTTTGCTTTTTCAAGCGTGGTCAACAACCCCCTATGCCGAACAGCTGGACAGATGTCTAAATATACAGAACATTTTTTTCCTTGGTTAAAAACAAAAAATCTTCAAGGTTATGCTATTTAAACTTTTGTTAATAACTGCAAATCCTTCCTTTTCCCTTTTTGTTAATTTTTTCCAGAATTAGCTTTTTTAATTATTATAATATATGAAAATTCTCAATAAATTATTAATGATATAATATAAATTAATATATGAGCAATATCACATGAGTAGCAGTGTGATATGGCTGTATATTGGCACGGCTGTGATTCAGCCATAGGCACGAGGAGCTGCACAGTGAGTTCGTTGGCTGCGTCTTACTCTCCCTGCATTCCATTTGGAAGGGCACATCCCTATGCCCTAATCCCTTCAAAGGATTTACCCTCTGGAGTGAGAGCTTCGAAGGGTTGAAGGGTGTAGGGGACCAAACAACAGTTTCAATTGCCCTTCTGCATCATAATTGCATCTGCGCAAAGGATCATGGTAGCCCAAAGTGTCCATCAGTTGTACCCTTCAAAATCCTTCATTCCGATGGCCCCTTTGAATTTCCAGTTTTGAGAAGTTTTGAAGTGGCCAGTACAAGCCTGTTTCAATCTCTTTCAATATAAAAGTCTTTATTGCTGTCCCATTCTCTTGCCACCATCTAATGGTGGAACAATGCAACTAAAATCACCATCATGAACACCCATACCATTTCTCAATACTAAATACTATTAATAAATACTACTATTATTTATATAAATATTATTTATTCAACAACAGCCATCATAAAAGTTGCTAGTGAATTCTGTCTAAAGTACAAAGTCAGTACTCTGATATACAACATCACATAAGTTACATTAAATATAACGTGATTAAATTTTTCCCTCAGCCAAAAATATTTGCTCTTGAACAAATAATTGATTAATGAGACCAAAGACTACCTTCGAGATTTACCCAAAACTAATTATATCTCTAGTTTAATCCAATTGGTGGTGTATGTGCGCTTAACGGCCGCTGACATCCTGGAGCTCACATATCGTTAAAGCAAATTTTCAAATAGACGTTATCTTTATTAACAAACCACAAATCTGAAGTCTAAACAACTACATTCTCGCCTAAAAAACTCTTAAAACTACATTCCGTGACACAAAAACAGTATTATTTATACAATTATACTGGATTTAGGCATCTGCCATCACACTCACTGTGAGAAATAAAGCAAGCAGAGTGATACAAATGATGAAATGCTCGGAGTTCTGTTATCACTAGAATATCATACTCATCTCAGCCAATCACATTTGAGGACCAGAAAGAACTGTTGTATAAATATAAGTCACTTATGATCACAATGGCTGCATATATTTGGTCAAAATAAGTATATAGATAACTGTTTTCTAATATATTTTAAAATGTAATTTAAAATGGCTAGTAGAAAAAAAAAGGAGTCTAGCAATATGGTCTCGTGAGGGAATCATTTGACCAAAACAGAGTGGGGTTATGAAACAATGAGTAGACCACATCCATGAGTGCCGACCCTCAAAGAGAGAGTTCAATCAATTTAGACTCTGACGGGGCAGAAACACAGTTTATCACACAGAATGAAAGGTTCAGATCTCTTGTCATATAAGCATGATATAGTCATGCCTTATCAATGATCCTCTGTTCATTCGCAGAACATCTCAATTCGACATATAATAACTCACATGAAATACACATGACCTGACTGATATTTCAATACTATATAGAGTAAAATATAATATGAAATATATTAGATAACAAAAATAGATATGTAACACTCTATAAATACTCTAAGGAAGTTCTTTTCCACTCACTGGAGATCAGTGTGGTTTAAGAAGAAAACTAACATATCAAATAAGAACAAACATATTCCTCCTGTTTCATGCCATTCCATTTCCCCTTAAATGAACGTGATCTTAGCTGAAATGAAATACTGATGTTTTCTCATACAACTTGCCAGGAATGGTCAGAGTTTTCATATGGACAAGCTGTGATGGAGTTCAGAGGCCCCCAAGCTAAATGGGGTTGTGTGGGGAATTTAAGAAGTCAGTGAACTTGAGTAGAAAGGAAACGACAGAACGCTAGTACTAGTAATGCTATAATCCCCACAAACATGCTCAAATAATTTGCAGATGATTTATGGCATGTTTGTGGTGGAATTGTTTGCATGTAGTGATATGCGGGCCACAGTAGCCTAAACTATGCATCATAAATATAAGTTATTAATGTTTCAATGAACATATGTTTTAAACATTCATTGCATGTCCATATTGCTCCAGATCAGGTTTTACATGATTACGCTACATGATTCTACTAGGGTAATATAGGGGTTATATTCAGAATGAATATAATCCAACAACACAATATAGAATAATAAAGTATAACACTTTATGAAAATCTGTTCAGCTATTTAACTTTGGACATGAATCAGAAAAAAACAGAGACTTAAGGACAATGTTTTTAAGCCCCTCAAATTCCCATTGAAACAAATAAATTTTTTGTCATTTTGTTCCTGCTGGATTTTTAAAATATATTTTTATTTATTCGTATATTTTTTGTATATGCTCTTTGCTTTCACAGGCTGTTTTTTTAGTACTGTGATATTGTTCTGTAAAAACAGTTTTACAAAAAGTTCACACATTTAAAACATTATTATTAAATTATTAAAATCAGTTAAAATAATTACATTTTTTTAAATTAATCAATAATGGTTTAATCAAAACATTTTTCTATGCGTAAAAACTACATAACAGTACCTATGTCATGGGCAAATCTTGCAGGTAAAAATGAACACTGGATGTTTCAGCTTGAAGTTAGTAATTCCTTAAAGGTACAGTATCAGAAAGGTCAATGTAAAATGTCTCTGTTGTGTATGTAACCCTTGTTCCCTGATTAAGGAAATAGAGACGTTATGTTGTGATGACATTAGGGGTTTACTTGGGAGCCCATAATAATCTCTGACTGGCACCTCATGGAGGGAACGGAGACGTTATGTCCCCATGCCACAACCTTAAACCAAACGCCGGTTGCCAGGGAAACATTCTCGGCTCCTCAGCGTAAAACCTGAACGAGCGGATGCACCTGCTGCCTCTTTATACCCATATGCATGAGAAGTGGCTCAGCATGCAAAATCCACTAGCCAAATTTCATTGGCATTTTCTCTTAAAGCCAGAGATGATTGAGGCTTCCAAGTAAACCCCTAATATCATCACGACATAACTCATAGTGACTGACAGATGGGGAACTACATTAACATTTTTGCATTTTAGGTGATTATTTTCATGGAAAAGTTAATTTCAGTAATTCAACTCAAATTGTGAAACTTGCGTATTAAATAAATTCAATGCAAACAGACTGAAGTAGTTTAAGTCTTTGGTTCTTTTAATTGTGATGATTTTGGCTCACATTTAACAAAAACCCACCAATCTCAAAAATTTTTATTATGGTGACATGCCAATCAGCAAATCAACTCAAAACACCTGCAAAGGTTTTCTGAGCCTTCAAAATGGTCTCTCAGTTTGGTTCACTAGGCTACACAATCATGGGGAAGACTGCTGATCTGACAGTTGTCCAGAAGACAATCATTGATACCCTTCACAAGGAGGGTAAGCCACAAACATTCATTGCCAAAGAAGCTGGCTGTTCACAGAGTGTTGTATCCAAGCATGTTAACAGAAAGTTGAGTGGAAGGAAAAAGGAAAAAGATGCACAACTAACCGAGAGAACCGCAGCCGAGGATTGTCAAGCAAAATCGATTCAAGAATTTGAGTGAACTTCACAAGGAATGGACTGAGGCTGGGGTCAAGGCATCAAGAGCCACCACACTTAGACGTGTCAAGGAATTTGCTGAACCACAGACAAGGTCAGAGGCGTCTTACCTGGGCTAAGGAGAAGAAGAACTGGACTGTTGCCCAATAGTCCAAAGTCCTCTTTTCAGATGAGAGCAAGTTATGTATTTCATTTGGAAACCAAGGTCCTAGAGTCTGGAGGAAGGGTGGAGAAGCTCATAGCCCAAGTTGCTTGAAGTCCAGTGTTAAGTTTCCACAGTCTGTGATGATTTGGGGTGCAATGTCATCTGCTGGTGTTGGTTCATTGTGTTTTTTTGGAAAAAGTCACTGCACCCATTTACCAAGAAAATTTGGAGCACTCCATTCTTCCTTCTGCTGACCAGCTTTTTGAAGATGCTGATTTCATTTTCCAGCAGGATTTGGCACCTGCCCACACTGCCAAAAGCACCAAAAGTTGGTTAAATGACCATGGTGTTGGTGTGCTTGACTGGCCAGCAAACTCACCAGACCCGAACCCCAAAGAGAATCTATGAGGTATTGTCAAGAGTAAAATGAAAAACAAGAGACCAAAAAAATGCAGATGAGCTGAAGGCCACTGTCAAATAAACCTGGGCTTCCATACCACCTTAGCAGTGCCACAAACTGATCACCTCCATGCCACACCAAATTGAGGCAGTAATTAAAGCAAAAGAAGCCCCTACCAAGTATTGAGTACATGTACAGTAAATGAACATACTTTCCAGAAGGCCAACAATTCACTAAAAATATATTTTTTTATTGGTCTTATGAAGTATTCTAATTTGTTGAGATTGTGGGTTTTTGTTAAATATGAGCCAAAATCATCACAATTAAAAGAACCAAAGACTTAAGCTACTTCAGTCTGTGTGCACTGAATTTATTTAATACACGAGTTTCACAATTTGAGTTGAATTACTGAAATGAACTTTTCTACGACATTCTAATTTATTGAGATGAACCTGTATATTACTGTATCTACAATAGATTATTTGATTATTAAAATTTCAATTATAATTTAGATGATAAAAAAAAAAAAAATCCCAAAAAGTTCCATTGTTCCATAACTGATTTCAATTTCTTTCAACTGTACAGTAGTTTGACCTTATTTAATCACATAGTGCAGTTTGTCCAGCAGATGGCAGAATGTCTCTTCTTATGCACCAATGCAAACTCCTGACATCATCAACCTTGGGGTAGACATATCCATGGTAACCCATGAATGAATTCACAAGGCTGACTGTAATGAATGAAATGGACCAAAAGCTGAAGAAAATATGCAGCTCCTGTGAGAGACGTGTCACATGAACACTTAAACATTAGGATTTGCTCTTGGTGAATAATTAACATTATGTATAAAGCTCAAGATTTGCCTGGTTCATTGTCCAATTAGCCTCTGCTGGTAGATGCAGTAACTACACCATTCTGTCTTTCTCCAGGTCACCACAAAGACCTCTGAAAGAACACAACATCTGGGCTTAATCTCCAGTACGGTTATATGTCCAACAGGAAGAGGCCAATAACACGTCTGTTCAACCGAATCAGGCCAATTAGCTTCCTGTGAACACAGAGTGGACAGTCAATAGTGACATGGAGGGGTCACTGGCCACTGGCTTTTAGTGACATGCTGAAAGGAAGCGGGATTAGCGAGGGATGATGTCATCGCCCTGAATTACATTTCTACTACTCTGTGTTGGCTTATAAAGAAACACACTGCTGGTTTAATGTCACAGAGACACAGAGAATGAATGTTTGCAGGTGACGAAAAACGGAGGGGATACAGTGTGCTTTTCCTCTGAATTATTTGCTTATGAATCATACAGTGGATGGCTGAATTTATATTGCTTCATGCAGCAAGAATGCACAATTTGTTCAAGTCTCAGTACGACTTCTCAAAGACACAACAGATTCCAATACATCTGTGTTACATTACATCTGCATTAGATCACTGTATGGCTAGCCTTTTTTGGAAATCGGCATATTTAGCCCTGCACACAAAATTCACTACTTTTCTTATCCCAGCATAAATGAAAGCTTGGTTGCTGTAGAAACAGTTCTGTTTGTTGTTTTTATCAATGGGCATCTGGCTGAAAAGACTCGTTTCCAACCAAGAGCTATGGGGATATGTTTACATTAATATTAAAAGCATAGTTCACCCGAAAATGAAACCAAAACCTGTTTGTTTCTTTCTTCTACTGAACTCAAAAGAAGATATTTTGAAGAATGTTGGTAACCAAACAGTTGACGGAAGCCACTGATTTCCATAGTACATGAAAAATGGAAGTCAATGGCTAGCATCAACTGTTTAGTTTAGTGATGGATTTCTCATTGTCGGTGAAAAGCAATTTCAGAAAAGCACAGAGGATTTTTTTTTTTCAGCTGATGAACTAATAAACACATTAAAGGCCAGTACACAAAGATAACTATAATAACTATATATAAGCGTCCGCACCAACACACACAGTAATGTTCTGTTTCATAAGTGTGCGTTGTCTGTCGCTTTAAATGCTCAAGCTCTTTAAAAAAGTCGGATGGATTCTGATTGGCTGTCAATGTTTTTATTATTCATGAGTTGGAAAAAATCACTCTGAAAGTGATTCCAACAATATCGTTCCTCTGTGTCATTATCGTTGAAGTTGTGGTGTGGGCCTCCCTATTTTCATAGAATTAGAATAATTATTAAAACTTCATAATTATCATTATAATTATCAATCCTTGTTGTGGCCTTAATAGCCAATTAGAAATAAACTTTAAAAGGCTTTAAACAAAACTGCAGCATATTAATAAACAGAATTCTACTGTCTGTTGGTGTGAGTGCTAATATAATTATCATTATAATTATCGGCATAGTTATCATCCTTTTTATGATCTCCCTTTTATGGTCTGTTTTTTGCTCTGTCAACCAAAATTGTTCCAAGCAATGCCAATGCATGCCTCCGTGCAACACTGTAGTGGTGTTTTGTTTTTAAATGAATCGTTTTTGATTAAATCAGTTGAGTGAATGATTCAATGACTCACTCATAATGACAGTTTACTTGTTTCATTCCAGCGTTTTGAACAGATCAGTTGAGTGACTGATTTAATGACTCATTCAGTTGAGGGAATCAGCATTTTGCATGCTTTGGTTAAGTTAATAATCACTGACTGAATTAATAAATCACTCACTCTTAAAAAATAAGATTTGTTATTTGTCACCACAGAAAAGACTCACTGCAAAATCCCTGTTACTAATTTACATTGCGTGGCAAACCAAAATAAGGAATCGTTGTGTACTATTATGTAAAATGGACGTCATGACAGTGGAGTGCACATGGGGGGTGTGGGTGTCGAGCCCCTGCCCCTTTGAGGTTGAACGCTAAAGTGCTTTTGCGGTCCCGGTCTGCCCTCGGTCTGGAATTTCTGCCGTGGGTAGGATATTAATATATTTGATCGTGGATGATAAAAATGTCTCCACGATCTGCTTTTGAAGAAATACGTTGTATTGTGCTGCAGTGCACATTCTATCAGCTGCAGTTCTGGCACTGCCGAATTAATATACTGCGACATACATTAACATCAGTGTTAACTCAGCGGTAGAGTTACTATCAAGGGACACTGCACTTACTCACAAAATAATTTTTTTTTATGCATCTGCTTTAAAGCCTTACTGGTTATTTAAACGTTTCATTTGTGTGCTTTTCTTACGTGCGTTTTTTCTGAGCACACTCAAAGCGCGCACACGAAAGTGAAAAAGCCCGTCAGACTGTGCCTGATTACTGAACTAAGTTATGTTTTGTGCTAATGCTGTCAAAACACATAAGGTTTATTGGATATGTCTAAAATGAAAGTAAACAACTGAAAGAAACGGATGCATGTCTGTATATCAGATGTGTGCAGGTATTAAAGGGACAGTAGGCTACATGCTGCCGACTGTAATTAAAGGGATAGTTCAACCTAAAATTAATTTAATTAATTTAATTAAATTAAATTAATTTCTATCATTGTTTATTCCCTCACTTGTTGTCCCAAACCTATATTAACTTCTTCCTTGTGCTGAACACAAATTAAACCCCCGACCCCGGTCCGCAATTGTGCCCTCGTAACGCCATTTCGCCCCTGCCCCTCGGGAGGTCTGTGCATGCCACTGCATCATGATGTTTACTATCTATAAAAAGTAGTCATGATGGCTGATTCAGTCAGGACTAGAACTCAAAATCTGTCATTGTGTTTCATCCATCCATTTTCTTTTGTCTGCCTGCTTTCATTATTCATTATGCTTTCACTCATCGCTCGTTCTTTTGATTCGCCTGCCACACTCAATGCTAATATCTGCTGAATCCATTAGGTATTATTTTTAGCTCTGCTATACAAAGGAAGAAAACGTGGTCTAAATCTAGACACATTCTCTTTACACAGACTCTCTTTTTTCCGTTGGCTGGCTTCCTTTCAGTCATGAGTTGGAAATTGAGTTTGCATGCAACCACAGGTTATATATGTGTATGAGAACTTGACATTTCCTTCAATAAACTTCCAGATTCAAATTCCAGGGACAGTTCTGCATCCTCAATTTAAATTGGATTTAAATTAGTTCTCAATTCACTTGTGAATGGTGCACAACCCTGCCTCTCACACACACCTTTCCATTCACAATGCGACTCTCTCACACACATGCTGCGGTATATGAGCCACCCCTTCCCCCCTCGAGCTGGCTTTTTCCTGAATGGATGCTGAAGCTCAGGGACCTGCAGCCTCCACGCTGCGGATGTGGCTCAGAAAGGGAGGGATGCTGGAGAAATTAGTGGCTTCTGTCACCAATACATGTGCTGCAAGCTTGAAACATCCAGCCTCCCATTTGATGTAGAGGAAGAGGGGGGTGTAAGGGAACTCTGTCATTCACACTCACCCTGCCTGAGGATTACAGCACATAATCTGCACGGCAACAGCCCCGCTCTCGCTCTCTCTCACTGAGATGATGGAAGGAAAGAGGGAGGGGGGGTCAGATAGAAAGAAGAGATGAGATTAAGAATGGCTGCTGATTCATTCATAATTTCCTCTCTATTCACATTCCCGGCCTGCACCGAGGGGCAGCGAAAACTGAGCATCACTAAGATGAAGGAGGGCGAGTGAGGACGAGCAGAGCTTAATCCATCCACACCCCCATCTTCATCAGTGGTGAGGAAGAGGAGGGAGCTAATGACATCATTGCAAAGGCACCGCAGTAAAAAGGCAAAGTTCTGCGGGCTGCAATGAAATACAGACGTGCACTCGTTCTGCCAAAGATCCCACAAATTGACGCTGGTGTGCAGAAATAAATCTGAAGCACAATTCTGAAGTTGTGTGTTTGAATTGGCTGAGAATGGTTAAACGCATTTGTAGGATAATACTGTGGAAAGTCTTTCCATGCGCAAGATGTTTTTAGGACCGGTCGTTTCGGAAAAGGGGGGCAGAGCACATGCCAGTGCAGTGGCTCGGGCTTGACGTAAGCACGATGATGTCATTGATTCAGGGCGCAGAGAATCAGGTGCAGTCTTGATTTTTTTTTTCGCTGTAGTTGTCAGGACAGCAGTGCTAACAAAGAAAATTCTGGAAATGTGTATAAACTCCTACAGACAAAATGGTGTATACATGTGCTTGGCATTGCACTAAAAAATTTACTTTTTTATAATGTGATTAAAGACCTCTGTTAAGAATAGATCCACAGATGAGCAGGAAGTTCAACCATCAGTCAGAGAAAAGGATGAATTATGAATTCTAATGAAGCAGAGCTTGATGATCATAAAGCACTGGCTCTCAACCAATGGGTCAAGGTTTGACCTGTTGGTAGATGCCATAACTACATATTACAAAATCTTTCTCCATTGACAGATATCCAAAAGTAACTGTTTATCCTTCAGTAATGTGTTTTTTGCAAACAACCTACTGCATATTTCTTTATAGTATAGATTTTACTATTGTGTGATATCCTTTTTAGAGGGCTTTTGAAATACATTTATATTACTTAAAATATATAATATAATATTTAATTATTATTATTTAAATGATTAATTAAAATACACTACCTTTCAAGATATTGAGGTCAGTATTATTTGACTTTTGGTGTTTTGGTCTCTTAATATTATTAAGTATTATTACAATTTAAGAATTTTCAGCAGTTATTACTTCAGTCTTTAGTGTCACATAATTTTTCATATATGCCTATATGGTGCTCAAGAAACATTTCTTATTTTTAGCAATGTTGAAGACAGTTGTGCTGCTTAATATTTTTGTGGAAATACTGATCAGAATTCGCTAGTGAATAAAAAGGACAACATTTATTTTAAATTGTATTTTACAATAGGTTGTACTTAATAATAATTTTACTACAATTGCTATACATTCATTGTTTATGGATTAATATTACTTTATGGATATATTTTATACAATCATCCATTTAAGAACCATCATAAAGGAAGACCTGTTGTGATGTTTAACCCTGTGTCTAGTCTGTACATGCTTCATTATAATCAGAATCATGTTTATAATAGTGCATGAGAACAGATAAACCTCTTCCCACTCTTGCTGAACGGGCATTTGACCAGCCTATCCTCCACTGACCCAGAACAGCATCCTTTTGAAAAAGAGGTCAGCACCCCCTCCGTCTCATAAAAAAATAAAAATAACAGAAGAAGATTTCAAACGGGGGAGTGTGAGAAGAGAGAGAGAGACAAAATGAATCATGCCAGGATGACTAATGTCTTGCATAACTGCCTGAGAATCCCTCCTAGTGTTTATCAATGGGCGGTGGGCTGGCTGGATTTCATAACCCTCCCACATTCCCTTCAAAACGATCAAAATCTGTGGATATTCACAGCCGCCAATCATCGCAAGCGGCCATAGGTAAACGGCATTACGCAGTCGAAAGCAAACAGATTCTGTTTATAAAAGAGAAATGCAGGTTGATGCATTATTGTCGTCAGATGATTTAATACTCAGTGGGTACTTAAACTCTGACTCTGACGTCAAAATTTTAAATTTCACTTGACCTCGTAAAAATTCACAATATTAAAGGCTTCTTGGAAATAAGAATGGCATTGCTTGGCTTGGAAGGGATTCCTCAAGGATGTCATGTCTGACAACTACGTGTCTCTTTATTTTGTCCTACTTTGTTTGTGATGGAGAATCCAGCTCGCTTCCGCTTTGACGTCATCAGCCATATCTGGCCTGTATTATGTTCACTCTCTCTCCTCTGCTTCCCCCTCGAGAGTTTGTTATTCCACTGAACCAAAATAAATTGCCTATGAAACCGGATGAATCAGTCGACCCCCTCTTCCCTCCTCCCTATTCCTGTTCCATCCTTTTTCACTCAGTATTACGTATTTGAAGGGAGTCTCGATGCATCTTTCTCTTCTCCTTTCTTCTTTTTTTCCAAGTGGGGCATTTCTTCCAGCACCCACTCTGTTTGCTCTTTTTAGCATCTCGCTGCTTTCCGGTTGTCATGCCTTATTTTGAGTCATGAGTCGTGGTGTTAGAGAAGTTAGCGGGAGTTTGAGGATGATGTGCTGACAGCAGAAGAGTTGAATCATCTGGAATCATCTTGAAGAGGCTGGTTGCACAGGGACTGAATTTTGAGAATAAAATAGCTGTAAAAGTGGCATACAAGAACATCAGGAATAGCAGCATTTTAAAAATGGCGTAATTGTAGTTCAGTTGCGTTATCTACATACACATAATGTGTTTACCACATCAAATAAAAACTGGACTGAAGCACATTTGGAAACAGAAGAATCCCCTAGAGTCCAATACCTTCCTCGGTTCATGTTAACGCTACGCTAAGCTAATAAGCAAAGTTATTAACCAAAAGCTAACTGAAAATATTTATATCTTTCTTTTTTAATTGAAAGTGCTGATGTTACACATGAAATGTTACACATCTCCCTTACTCAATGACTCCACTAAGGCTAAACTTTTAGCGTGCTAAATAAAGGCTAACTAAAAAATATTTGTAGCCTATCCCTGATTAAATAAAAAATAAAAATAAAAAAACAGCCTAAGCTGGATTGTTTGGGCTGGTTGGTCTTCCAGCCTGGTCATAGCTTGTTTATCAGGCTGATTTTAGAGGGGTTTTGAACACTTCTTTAACTGGCCAGGCTGGGAGACCAGCTTAAACCAGCTAGGCCAAGCAGCATAGGATGGTCTTAGCATTTTTATTTTATTTTTTAATTAAAAAATGCCAGTGTCATACATAATACGATGTTCCTTTCTCAATGCCTGATCAAAAACGTGCTAACCAAAGGTTGACAGAAAACATTGCTTGCTTTTTTTAATTAAAAATGTCATACATGATACTATCTGTGGTTGAAAAGTATATACATTTGTATTTTTCTTAGAAAATGACTAGATAAGACCCTTATTCCTCAGCTGGGATACTGTAGAGCTCTTTGAAGCTGCACTGAAACTGCAATTTGGACCTTCAACACGTTGGCTCCTATTGAAGTGCACTATTTGGAGAAAAGTCCTGTAATGTTTTCCTAAAAAATTAATTTATTTTTGGCTGAAGAAAGAAAGACATGAACATCTTGGATGACATGGGGGTGACTAAATTAACAGGGAAAATTTTATTCTTGAACCAATCCTTTAATTCCTGATTTAAAAAAAAAACTTAGGGTGTTATTGGGATATCTTGTTCTAACTCGACAGAGCTGTTGAACTATACTAGTAGGCTATAAGCTACAGAAAAAACTGAAAGTGCCCATTTCATACAAATTTTCATCTTGCTCAGCTAATACAGTAGGTTAAGCAATTGTTATTAATATTTCATGTCATTGAATAATTAATAATAATAATTCAAATTTTTGTAATTAAGACTTAATACACTGTAAAGCAATTTTCTGTCATTTTTATTTAGGCACCATAACCATACAATTTTTTTAGAAGCCAATGAAATTGCATGGGAATCCATACTTTAGCTATTAGCTTTGTTCCCTTTCTGAATCTTTGCCTATATTGTTGTCTGTTAAGATAAATCCCTTCATTCCTCAATGTTTACAACAATCCAGAGGTCCAATCTACTAAATAAGAAATACTGGAGAGGTGTGGGAACACAGGAGTTTGTGGAGCCAGCAGGTTAATAGTGGACTGAAGGAATGCGTTTGATGCCTGTTTCACAGGAGAGGTGTAATATTTCCCTCACAAATTCAAAACAAGAAGCATAGAAGATACACTGACGCCACACACTTCATCTTATCTCCATCCATCATTCCCAGAAATAAGAAGACAGTCATCTGGTCAGGTGAAGTTCAAGATTGTTCTCGATTTTGTGGGTGATGGTGGTTGGCATGGTTTCTGTTTCACACATGAAAGTCAAGTTGTAGGCGGGCATGAGGTGGCTGAGGCCTTAAAATCCTCCAGGCCAGCCAGTGACAGGAACACCGAGCGCAGACTAAGAATAAAACCTCACACGCTCTTTCTAATCTCACGTTTCAGAATGTGTGTCATCTCAAAGTGTCAAGAACACAGCAACACAAAACTTAAACCCACATTTGGTGTGTGTGTGTGTGAGGCTGATGCAGAAGACTGCTGTAATCTTCTATAAATCCCAATAGACACTGACGGAGAAAGGGAATATAGTCATATAATTGAGACTTGATTTTCTTGAACAAGTAAACAATCACCCAGAAGACCTTGATGACTACATATCAATGTCCTAGCAATAGCTAAAACACCCTAACAACTGTCCAGAACAACAAAGGAATCATTTAATTACCCTAGTAACTGCATAGATTATAGTATAGACTTTTTTAATGGTGCAGAAATTACACACTTCACCTTTAAATTTGTGATTCTCATAATCCACTTTGGTTAGTCTGAGTAGAAAGTGCTGGTTTGAAAGCATGCAATGACTGATGTTTTAAAATGCAAAAGTGATCTATATTATTAATGTGCTTTTGGTAAGTGCTGGGAGCTTATTGTGCATTATACAGTATGATGTCATTACACGTGTAGTGAAGATCTCATGAGGGGCTCGTAAAATCTTTCGCTATGAAATCATCTTATCAAAAATCAGGCAGATGAGGGAATATTGGGGGAATGAGTTTATATGCAGCTCCCTTTCCTATGATGTCAGAATTTTTAAAGATGTTAGAGAGATCGAATGAACGGAGGTCATAACCTGAAGTATTCATTAGAATATTACAATTTTAATGTGCAATGTGGCTACAACTATATTTTATTCATTCTCAGTCTCTTTCTTCAGGCTGATGTAAACTCAAATGAGACAGTCATGTATATTTGGTCGTTTTGTTCATGCTTTGGCTGAATGACTAAGTCTCTTGTATTCTGTAGTTTATCTTCTTCCTGCTGGCTCAGTATCCGGGAGAAGCCTGATTAAATAAGTGATTATGTGTCCATGCTAACTTCAGTTTAACTCAAAATTAGTGGAAAGAATTAACTGATTTTAGAAGGATGCTTTCTATTTGATTTTAGCCAAGTGGTTCAAACGGCCGAGCAAGAATGTATTGATGGCTCTGTCAACAGAACACACATAGCACATTATATGACACAACACAATTTAAAATATTTGTATATTTATAAAATGAAGCACACAGGTTGTCAGATTCATTTTGAATAAGGTTGTCAGATTCATTTTGAAAATATAGAGTAACGTGAAATATAAGTCATTGTGAGATAAACAGTCACAATCATGAGAAATAAAGTAGCAACTAGGAAATATAATCTCACAACATTAGACATGAAGCTGCTATTATGAGATGGCTGCAATTAGGGAATATAAAGTCACAATGTGAGATCTAAAAATGTGATTACAAGAAACAGCTGCAACTTTGAGAAATAGTGTTGCACTTGCAACTGTAAGATATATAGTCATATTGTATATATATATATATATATATATATATATATATATATATAGATATATATATATATATATATATACACACACACACACAATATGAGATATGCATTCGCAATTATGCGAAATAGAGTTGCGAATCCAAGCCGCAGTTATGAAAAACAAAGTCACAGTTGAGGAATAGTTGAGAAACAGAGTTTCTGAGTTTGTCTGATACCATAAGGAAGGATTAAACAGCTTGTTTAGTGTTGTTCCCTGACAGGATGAAACCTGAAGCTTCGGCACACACCTCTCTAGCGATCACTGCGACAAACACTGAGCTCATCTGCGAATCTTACCGCGAATTATCTCATCTCAGAAGTGCGACATGAGACTGTCACGTCACCTCCTGCCAACTCAGGTGCACCAATGCTGTTTCACGGCCCATTGTGTCCTAAAGATAATCAACCATGTATCCTTGAGTCAGTGAGGGCACGGAACACGTCAGCTTCCCCAAATAACAGTCACTACCACGGTACCCTTGTTAAAGATTCAAGTGTTTTCACTGTGTACTAAGCCAAACCTTCAGAAGGAGTAAATAATACATGTAACTCAATGCAAGCGCTCGTAGCATGTGTGCACAAGTCACATTGAGTCCTCTTGCTTTGTCATTGTTGTTGTTTACTATCACACAACACTTAAACTTTGAGGTGAACATCTTTCCAAATTCCTAATCATATAAAATCTGCCACTTTTATCAAATAAAATGATAATCAGTGACTCCTGTGTAAAGGACTTTCTCATTTGCGATGACAAATGCACACAAGATGATCCATTAAACTGTCTCTGGTGACCTTTTAGAATAAACTTTACATTTTTTGCCAATACGGGTGTAGAAGTTGGTGGTAATGGGAAACCATTGCTGGTTGAGAGCTGAGGGCGATTTAGCATGAAAGGGAGTAAACAGCTCCCAGTGGAGCAGTGACTGGCAGTAGCCACATGGTGTCATAAGTTTTGCTATGGTGTCATCTGAGCATGAGTTTTTTCCTTGTTGTTAAACAGTTGAACCCCAGCCCTCCTTTTGTCACCAACAGCCGCAGACCACATCCTGAACTCTGGTTTAGCGCTCTTCCTACTGATATGACTGCTATTTCACAGTAGACAGTCACATACACAGCGTGTGACCTTTGCTGTATTATAGTCAAGCTAGAGGACGAGACTACACACCAAGAGTAATATATTAACCAGGCAAATCTCACAAAGAGATTTATGAGTCATATTAAGACCATAAAACAAAAGAAAAAAAAGAACTTGGGTTTTAGAACTATTAAGATTATTGTTTATGACCATTTGAGCACATTCCCCCCCTACATTTTCATTACTGTAAAAAAGTGCATTACAGTAATAAAAATGTAATCTTAATAATAAAAAAGTATAATCTGTTTATTAATACAAATATATGATTAAGGAATTATATCTATCTATCTAATTTATTTTATTTACCTCAAAACTTTCATTTCTGTAATGCATATACTGTCTATCTATCTAATTTATTTTATTTACCTCAAAACTTTCATTTCTGTAATGCATATACTGTGTATACAGTGTATATATATAACATTTATTGATATATATATATTTATGTATAAATCAAATTGTCAATCAATGCATATACTGTGTATACAGTGTATATATATAACATTTATTGCTGTATGGCAAATTTATGTGTCTAATTTTCTGTTTTAAGTAAAATTTTTGTCTTGGATTAAAATAATTTTGACTTAAAAATAATTATATTTATATTTTTTAATTAATTTATTTGTATAAATATCTAATTTCAATTTGTTTGTTTGAATTGCAATTTTGTATTCTATATAGATGATTTTTTTTTTATATTTTTATAGGGGCAAAATGGATGTTTTGAAACCCTTTGTGTAACTCTGAAAGGAAAAGACCTGAACAGTTTACTGAGCACGGCATGACTGTTTTAAACTCATCAATATTTAAGCAGGCCAGCTTTCTGCTTCTCTCTCTCTCTCTCATGCTTGAGTGAAGGTAATTCACGCATAATATGACTTTAATGCATTCTTAGCTCAGCAACAGGAAGACAGAACAGCAAATGCGAAAAAGAAGTATTCACATCAACATCAAATACTACATCACTGACTATGTGATAACATTTAATTTTATACTGCTAATTAGACTGTCTCTGACTGAAAGAACATGCTACTCTCACTTCCTGTTTGGAGCTTGTGTGGTCGTCTAGTCAGTGCAAACCTCTTAACCTGCTACTCATATCAAAAGGTTCAAAGCGGCCTGTGGCCTCCTGCATCTCTTTCTTATCAGGTACGACTCTTCCCCCTCCTCAGCAGTAACCTTTTGAACTGCCTCTTCAAACCGCCTGCTTTGATGAGTCTCAGTCATCAAGCTGCAACCAGAACACAGTGGAATTTTTATAACAGGATATAATTATGGTGAAGTGTGCATGTTTATGGGAGGAGCCAAAGGTTTGACCTTCATCTAAGCTGCCGTTTACACAACAACGTTTTCAGCCAAAAACACGAAACTTTTTATACGTTTTGCCAGTTCGTTTACATGACAACGGCGTTTTGGGGACTGATAACGTATATAAAACGCCACCGTTATCATTTCCGTGTAAACACCCAAAACGGGAATCTTTGAAAACGGTGACATCATGCGCCATGTAGGATGTGTTAGGTATGTAGATGTGTAGTATGTGTCGATTTTAAATGTAAGCGCGAACAAACATATACAACAATGGTGGAGTATATGATACTGTTGTTGCTGCTCAAGAGTTTGCTAACGCTTCTTTAGAAAAGGGTTGATTTACTTCACCAATATTACCACCAGCAGCGGAGATAATATACATCATATAATCGTCACTTCCATAAAGGTACTGTTTACTAACAAGGTAACAGCGCCAACTACTGGCCTGCATGTGTAATACAGCGTTTTTGGCCGTTTTCGCGGATATGTCTAAATGCGAATCGTTTTGAAAATGTTGTTGTGTATATGTGAAACTTTTTAAAAATGCAAGGGAAAAATTTTCTGTTTTTCACTACACCATTTTCATGTAAACATAACCTAAAGCTTCAAATGACACCCTGATAGGAAGATTAGGTGTTCCATTTGTTTACAAAAAAAAAAGCCTATTTTGAGGAAAATCACCTCAGTCTGCTTTGGCGAATCCATTAATTCTCCCTGTTTTGACTCTCTTCATTTGTAACTTGTTGACTAATGACTTAATGTGTAGGATGTTCACGGTAGTTCATTAATAAATGTCTAAACCAATGAATCATCTCTCACAAAAGATTACTTAACTGTTAAGCATTGATGTGACACAATGAAACCTAAATAGAGGTCATACAAGACTAAACCCTCTGAGGCAGTAAAACCCAGTCTGCAGTTGTAAAGTAAGTTCTTCTCTCGCCGTGAAAGCTAATGAATAGCGGCATTTATCTGGTGGTCATGTGGACCTTGACAGAAAACAGTAGCAGTTATATCTAGTCTCCTCTTTATATCTCATGATACCGTTTGTACAGAAGATGAGGAAGCACAGAAAGCATGAGAGAGAAATATTCTAGACTCCAGAGGATGTTTTATTTTTAGTTCATGTCAAACTGTTTATGCTCTCGGTTTGTTGCCTGAAACGATCATTCTCACAAGGACAAATGGGGATATGTTGGAAAATGCAGCAGTGCTATGACTAAAACAGACTTTGATAATCAAAAAATATATTTTTTACTTTGGTGTTCTACACTGTGTCCAAATCAGGCGCAATGTGAAGAGTTGTCTGCGGTTGAATATACAGCGCGAAGGATACGATGCGTTCAGTGTAGACCAGGGATCCTCAAATCTGGCCCACGAGATCCACTTTCCTGCAGAGTTTAGCTGTAACCCTAATCAAACACACCTGAGCATGCTTATCAATGTCTTCAGGATCATTAGAAAATCAAGGGTAGGTGAGTTTGATCAGGGTTGGAGCTAAACACTGCAGTGCATTGGCCCTCCAGGGTAAGATTTGAGGAACCCTGGTGCAGACTGATTCTCAAACGAATGACTCTTATGAGCTGATTCTTTTTATAGTGAATCATAAATAAAAAAATAAAAAAATAATACAGTAAAATAAGTGTAGCAAGATTTCAGATGTATGATTAAAATGATTGCTTAAAAATCGGTTATTTTTAGTCAATCAAAAACACATAGCGCGACATATAGCGCTGTAGTCTGACTCCTGAACGAATAACTCTTACTAGCCGATTCTTTTTTAGTGAATCAAAATCAGTTACTGACTGACTGTTCAAATCATGATGCGTAGAATTATATTAACACACCACGCGTTTCATCAGTAGTATTTTATAAATCTTACTAAATAAAATTCATAAACAGTAAATCATAAACATACAACTTACTTGAGACTTAAACCATTAGGCCTACTGACTTGCTGTTCATGTCATAGTTCAAGATTTTTTTATTCATCACACTACACGATTATATAGAGCATATATAGTTATATATAGTTAACAATAGCCTTCACCATGCATTTTGTCAGTGGTTTTATAACTGAATAAAATATGCTAACACATTTTTTATTAGTTATTAGTAATTTAGTATTGTTATTAAGGCCAATTATCGGATTGCATGTAATATAAAAAATATTTAATGCCTCTAAAAATAGTTTTAAATGTATTTTTTTTTAAATGATCATCATTTCTAAATTAAATTTGAATTTCTTTCTTCTGAATATGTGATCCTTACAAGTAGTTACTCAAAAGAATCCTTAATTGTAAAAAAAAAAAAAATGTTTTTAAAGCATTTTGCCGTAGAAGCTCCAGATGTGTGCAGTTATTATTATTAATCAGATTCACGGTTCAACATGATGTTGAATATGTGGAATCCACAGCATTCCACATCTTCACCCTCAGCAAGTCAAGTCAAGGTGTTCCCATAACACACTGCAGGATTATTTCCACCATGAAGGAATTTGGCTCATCCCTTTAACTTCACATTGATCAAACCTGAAAAGGCCTTTCTCATGTGACCAAACAGTCATTGTTCTGCACCAGGTGTTCGGCCTCCTAAGTGCTCAACAAGAGCAAGGTCACCTGGTTCACGTCCGGCAGAGCAGAAAAAGACGTGATGGCACCCGTTTGTGAAGGTGTGTCATCACTTCTCTGGAAACCTGATTATTGTGTTTGCGGGTTTAAAATCAACACCCACAAGACCAAACCTGCCACCACTCCCTGTTGAACAAATACCTTGCTCAAACATATGTAATCACTTTATATTTTATTTGGTTTGTTCATGAATTGAAGGATATGAGGAATCTACTCTTTTCCATTTACAACTCATGACTTAATATTTAGACAAAAAAATTAGTCATGGCCATTTCCTAATTCAGAAACCAGCGTTTTAACTCACTGATCTAATCTAATTTAAGCGAATCTGGCTTTTAACATCTCTTCAGATTAAGAGATTCTCCATTTCCAATGCACTCTGGTGTTAATGTGGAAACTGGATCTCTGTTTTCTTTGTTATGGGAGTAAGGGCTGTTTGTCCAGGTTATGCAACCGATGGCTGGTTTTCTGTCATCAATCACTCTACAGAAGCCTGGCTGGACTGCCTGTGACCTCCACCCACACCAAGTAAGTAGTCCGTTTGAGACTTGTGTTAGGGCATAATTGATATGTTTGGGAGATACTGTTTTTATGTCATTGAAGAGTGACATTGTCCTCTGGTGTTGACTGGAAGTTCATTTTGTGTTCTTGTAAATGTACATTTAGGCCCTGAAAATGCATTTTAAAGTTTGGCTTCCCAGAAACATGTCCAAATCTTCTAGAAAGCATGCTTAACTTAAACTCAGAGCTAGCTAGGCTACACCCAAAACTATCCCTTAGGCTTAGAGAAAGAATATAGTAACTTACATGAATCACACAAAATGAATTGCTCATAGATTCAGATTACTTTGCTAACATTTTTTACCAGTTCATTGAAAAGAACTGGTTTAAAAGAGTGATTAATAAAATAATTAGGCATTACTGTAACTTTATAAATTTCTTTACTGTCACTTTTCATCAATTTAATGTGTCCTTGATGAATAAAATAATTTATTTATTTAAAATAAATGCTTCTTGGTTTGATTATAATTTTTTTTAATGTAATGATTTTCATTGTAATTGTGGTTTAATTGTTCAAATATGATTTCTGTTCACTGTATGTTCAAACAGGAAGTTTGTGATCTGCTGTTTATTAAATTTAACAACTTTAAGTTACTCATTCAGCTTCTGGTCACCTGATCAGGAGCCCAGAATGAAAACTGTAACTAAAGACACAGAAACGAAGGCAATCACACTTCTTCTTTCAATCATACACTCTTTCTAATTATTCACTCTGTCATTGTTCCTGTTTAGCCGCTCTGTTATTGCCACCAGCCTGGAAATCACTGGCTAACAGTTGTTTATTACAGAGGAAACCCGTCCCACTCCCCTCATCTCCGGCGAAAACATTCTTGTGCGTCCATTAACTGGCATAAAGACTGTTGTGGCGTTTATGTGGGGGTCTTTGTAGAGGCTCCTGTGGTTTTGCCTCGTAACAGCTTCACCCAACCATCCTCTACTTCATTAAACAGCTGAACTGCTCCATCCAAAAGGGCCTCTAGCAGACTAATTCGTCCCCCCTGTCCTTCCTTCCTGCCTTCGCTAATTAGCGCTGGACACTCACTTTTATTGACCTCACAGCTAGCAGGCCAGACAACGGCACCTCTACTTCTCATTAGCACCCACGTAATATAAACATTTTCCTCAAGGTCAGGCTAAATAAGCCCCACAATGCACAAACACACACGCCAGTCAACTTTTAGTTGCCTGTTCGCGTAGTTTTATGATAACCGGAGGAGGTGGCGTGGCTGTTTCCTGTCTGGAGTGTCGTAAAAAGTCTAATTTTCTATCGCATTTGTTCTGTCTCCAGACAAAAGGTCATCAGGGTTCATACAGGCCCCTATAAATGTAGGTGAATGCCTGTTAATCTGTTAATGTGGCACTAGTACTGGAATTGGGCTTCGGTCATTTAGTGGAGAATTAAGCACTATTGGGAACTTATAACTTTAGAGCAAACTTCTGTTAGGTGTGTGTGGAGCAAAATTGCCATTGAAGATTTTTAGTGTATTAGACCTGCGAGGCAGCTGGATTTTCTCTTTTAAAGCTGGGTGATCATGACTGTGGGCTCACACAACATAGAACTGGCACACAGATGCTGTGGTGACAGCTACAATGTTATTGCCACCTTTTCAACACCCCGCAAGTCTTTCCGCTTTCTCCTGTACCACCTTTCAACTGTTCTGTTTAAAATGTTTAGGAATTGACAATATTTTACAGAATATGATTTTTTTTTGTTGTACATTTTAGTGTATGTATGAAGTCAGTTGGACAAATGGAAAAGATCTAAATGCTCTTTGACTTTATTTTGAACATTATACATTAATGTTCACTAGTAAACATTTTTTTATGTTTTTGAAAGAAGCCTTTTAAGGCTGCATTTATGTGATGACAAATACATTAACACAGTAATATTGTGAAATATTTTTACAATTTAAAATAACTGTTTTCTATTTTAATATATTCTAAAATGCAATTTATTTTTTTGATCAAAGCTGAATTTACAGAATCATTATGCAAGTCTTCAGTGTCACATGATCCTTGAGAAATCATTGTAATAAGCTCATTTGCTGCTCAGAAAACATTTATTATTATCATCAGTGTTAAAAAAGTTCTAATAATATTTCTGTGGAAACTGAAGAACCATATTTATTTGAAATAGAAATCTTTTTTAACATTATATAAATGTCTTTACTGTCACTTCTGATCAGTTTAATGCATCCTTGCTGAATAAAAGTATTAACTTCTTTAAAACAAACAGACAAACAAACTTTTGAATAACAGCATACATATTGTTTTATCATTTCAAACCCATCTTTTGTGAAAGTAATACCTCTTGGTTTGCATTTTACGCCAACATTGTTCATTTTAAGTGTGGCTTAAGTGTTCAGACTTTTTCTGGTCGCAGTATGTTCAAACAGGAAGCTTGTGATCTGTCATTTATTAAAGGATCAGCGCTGACACATTGACACGTAGCCTATCTGATGTCACTGGGAAACTGTTTGCATGTCTTTCAAGAAAAAACATTACAAAATGTTCCAGTCAAATGGACCAAGTGACAGCAGGGTTGTCAGCGCAGCTCAGAGGGTAGATTAAAGTGTGTGTTCATATCCGTCCTCTGTAACACTTCTTTCCCTCATGCCCCCTTCATGAACCCCAGATAGGAGTGTGATATGGTGAGCAGCTGGCATACCTTTCAGCGACGCGTTTACAACGTGCCTGCCACTGCTTTGTGCATTCCAGTTCTTGCACAGAGCATAAACACAAAACATACACATGTACAAACACAAGACTACAAATAAACCAGAAAGACCACTAACACTGAAGGTTTCTGAATGCATAAAATGCAAAAAAAAAAAAAAAAAAAAACCTTGAAAGGGTAATTCAATGATTCAGTGACATTTTGAAAGAGTCCACGTGCTCATGAGGGCTTTTTATACAAAACCCATGGCCAACCAAGCCTGTAAGGTTTAAATTTAATTCAGTTTAATTTAATAAACAAATAAACACATTTAGGGCATTTTTCCGGGTGCCCCAAGGCGTTGAATACATAATGATATAGGAAATAGCTGTCTTTTTAAATAAATAAATAAATTATTAGTTTGTTGTTGTGCCATCCCAAAGCTTTAGAATGTGCAGTGATATTATTTTGGAAATAAATTAGATAATAGAAAATAATTAGATACTTTCAAGTCACCATGGCTTTCTGTGTTTTAAACGTGTATGGATATTCAACGTCTATTCAATGCCATTTGAACGACTTGAATGAATAATGACTTCAAATGGAACAGCATTTACTACACAGAGCTGTAGTTCACTGACAAGCTACGCAATAACGCATTCATAATTACAGATGTATCACATTCGATTATGAACACGATATTGAGTAGCTTGTCAGCGAACTACGGCTTTGTGTAGTAAATGCCACTCCATCTGAACGCACATGGTTTACTACTAATCACGGAACCGGCTTTGCTGATAAGATGCGTATGACAATCACATACAATTTATTGTGCAGCCATAATAGATAGATAGATAGATAGATAGATAGATAGATAGATAGATAGATAGATAGATAGATAGATAGATAGATAGATAGATAGATAGATAGATAGATTGATTGAGAAACATTATTTAAAACCCAGAATTTTTCCTGTTTTTCATTTGTTTAGGTCTCAGATGAGATGGTTTTTAGGAAGGATGAGTGTATTATTTGTCAAAGATGTACAACTGGAAGTTCAAGCATGTTTTTTTTCTTTCCACGGTCACGGTCTCATCAGATCTGTAATGCTGGATGTTCTGCTAGAGCGGGCTGCTCTTATCTCTTTGAATCTCTCTGTCGGATTTTTTAACTTGAAACGCAAAGGAGACCTTTTGACCTGCCTGTCAACCTCGCTGGCCCCCAAACCCTTCCCCGGCTTCTTTGAATGGAACTTGACAAGAACAACAACTGCGCTCATCACTTAGGAATTCCCAACCCTTGACCTTCCTGCATTCATCAAAAAAGTCAGAGGCGAGTGTCAAGAGTCACTTTCAAGTCACCGTGGCTTTCCGTGTTTAAACGTTTATGGATATTCAACTTCTCAGACTTGCAAACATGTCACACTCGGTACATTTGGGAAAGCTGTCCTGATTCAATGTCTTCAGTCTTTGTTCCACGTCGCTCTTTCTCTTTTTCATCACTCTCTCCCATCCGCATTATAAGAGACCCCTGAGAGGAGCAAAGGGGGCGAGAAAGAAAGAGAGCAGAGGACTGGAACAAGGCAAATGGGTAGAAGGAGGTTATTGTGGAAAAAGGGATTACTGCCTGGCATTGTCCTGCCTTAATCCCACCATTTTACTATCATTTAACACCTTTCAATGGCGGCCCCCCACTTCCCATCCTCCTCCGCACACACAATCTGCTCTCAACCTCCCTCCTCAGACAGCGTGAAATCTGTTATTCAGCCCAGGTCAAGCGGGTGGGGGGCCTGGATGTTGGGTGGGGTGACAAGTATGGGGGTGTGGGGTGTTTCGGGGGACGTCCGGCCGTTTTCTGACCCCAGCTTCATCTATTCTCCACGGCTCAACTCAGGGGCCCCATAACCCCCTTGGTTGAGATTGATGGCCTGCTGTTGTAAAAGAAACCAACACGCTGCTCAAACAAGCATACATGGACATTACTGGCAGCGAAGCTGACTTGTGACGCCAATCGTTGATTATCCCAAATGATGTTCTTGTCTTTCTTCAGAGCAAATGCGTTTCATTACTTTTCACTATGTAACTGATGTCATACACTATATAGAATTCTGAAATGAATGAATATTTCCACTAGGGTTTCATTTCTGCTATGTATTGTGGTTATGACATTTTAAACATTTTTGGAAAGAAATGACTAACTAATTTGTCTGACTTAGGCTTCCTTTACATTTTATGCATACGAAATACAGAAAATTAAATGATAATTTTATACTTATTGCATTACTTGACAAAGTTACAGGAATGATTGGAAATCCTGCTAAATAAAAATATTCTGTTCATATTTATATATTATATAATAAGTGTATAAATATTTTTTTTTTGAAACTGAGATTTATACATCATCTGAATAAATAAGCTTTCCATTGATGTATGGTTTCCATTGATGTATGTCCTATCATATATTGATAGGACAATATTTGGCTGAGATATAACTATTTGAAAATCTGGAATCTGAGGGTGCAAAAAAAAAATACAAAATAAAAAAAAAGTCCAAATGAAGTTCTTAGCAATGCAAATTACTAATCAAAAGTTAAGTTTTGATATATTTACAGTAGGAAATTCACTAAATATATTCATGGAACATGATCTTTACTTAATATTCTAATGATTTTTGGCATAAAAGAAAAATCAATAATTTTGACCCATACAATGTATTGTTGGCTATTGCTACAAATATATCTGTGCTACTGAAGACTGATTTTTGGTCCAGGGTCACATATTATATTCATATTTATTTTTACTTTTTCTTTGTTTTCTTCATCTCAGGCTTTCTCTACTACTGACTATCCTTAATAATATATATATTTTTAAAAAGTTTATGTTTTTTATTAACGTTGTTAAAATGACATCAGAGCTATGAGATGGTCATAATGTTCCCCCATCTATCTATCCATCCATCCTTCCTCACCACGCCACCCTCCTTCTGAATAAAAGTGCAGCTGTCATTTGTTGTCAGTTTTTCCGGCCCCTGCGAGCACTGAGGGCCGCTCCTGGGCCGGGGGTGGGCCAGACCTGGAGGGAGGGAATGTGGGGGAAACTGAACAGGTGCTGCTCCCCCTTCACTCTCTCTGGAGTCCTGAGGAGAGGAAGTCAGGGCTCTGCTGAAGGGATTAGAGCTCTGGATCAAACAGAAGAGCGGCCGTTCTCTCTCTCTGAGGCAAACCCATGAATTTGTCGACACTTACACTGTGCCACAGCAACAACAGGCAATGACTGGTTTGCTAATTCCAACATGCTGGTATATTTTATGTTTGACATGTCATTTTATTATCCAAAGCAACATGAATTCAAGGGATACATTGCAGAAATTCCTACATTCCCTCATGACCTTGCTACTGCTAGTGCCACCGTTTGAGTTTTAATGGTCTGGCTAATATTTTTGGAGTGAATAAAATAAAGGATTCACATATTTATTTCAGTGAATCAGTTTGTTTGGATAGTTTTAGATAAATGAACCTTTCACAAAAACAGATTCACTGATTTAAAACTTTGCTGCAGAAGCATTTCAGATAAATACACTCTTAAAAATAAAGGTGCTTCACAATGCCATAAAAGAATCTTTTTGTCTAAATGGTTCCATAATGAACCTTTAACATCTGAAGAACCTTTCTGTTTCATAAAAGGTTCTTTGTGGTGAAAGAAGGTTCTTTAGATTATAAAAAGGTAAGAAAGAGATGGTTCTTTAATGAACCTTTGACTTAATGGTTCTTTGTGGAACCAAAAATGGTTCTTCTATGGCATCACTGTGAAGAACCTTTTGAAGCACCTTTATTTTTAAGAGTGTAGTTAAATACTTAGTATATTTAAATAATATTTGAAGTTAAGTTAAACATAAATGCTGTTCTTCACAGCTGTCTTATTTACATAATTAAGGGTGTATTCTGTTCTTTTTATTTATTTATTTATTAGTAATTTAACTTTTCAGGGTGAATGCTTTTAGCTTTTAGAGTTAAAAACATTTTTTTTAATTAATTTTTTTTTCCAGCAAATATACATTAAAATTGATCAAAAGTGACTGTAAAAAGTGTATAACGTAAAAAAAATAAAAAAAATAAAAAAATAATAATAAATAAAAAACAATTATATATATATATATATTGTATAACGTAAAAAAATAAAATAAATATTAACCTTTTGCTTTTGTTAATTGTAATAATAAATGAAAAGAAAACAGATAGAAACAAAAAGATTAGAAAACTAGTTAGATATATATATATATATATATATATATATATATATATATATATATATATATATATATATATATATATATATTTCAAATAAATGCTGTTCTTTTGAAATTTCCAATTAATAATACTCTTAATGATCCTAAAAAGTAATGCCTCATATTTTCTACAAAAATTATTTAGCAGCGAAAACTGTTTTCAACACTGAATATGCACTATTGTTAATAACTGAGCACCAATTATTACTGACGATAAATCAGCATATTAGAATGATTTCTGAAGGGCTATGTGACACTGAAGACTAATGTAGTAAAAAAAATAATAATAAAAAATCCACAGAAGGCTTTTGGAAACATTAAAAAATTATTTAAAACTTTTGACTAGTAGTGTATCTTTAAGAACACACTGCCACCTTAAATAGTTTCAGTGTTGTTAGTTAATGTTTATTAGTAGTGTAATGTAGCGAACTATTTTTCTAAAATGTAACTCTACTGTAAGTGAACTGCTTATTAAATTATGATTAGCTTAAGTTGCCACCCTACCGTTTCAAAATACCATGGCCAACACCTTTTATGAGAACTAAATGTAAAAATCAAGCAAGTTTGTTTATGAATAATACACCTAAAAGCATTGCTAGAGCAACAATGCTTTTACGTTTACCACCAAAAGATGAGCCATGGGACAGCGTATTACAATGGCAATATCCTGACACTAGCTATAAACCTGAGAGGAAAACAATGGCAAAAAGGACATTAGCCTCGCCTTTGCCTCAAGTGAATTTTGGACAGGTTGAATGGGAGGTCAGAGCAATTTGACACCACTTTGCTGAAAGGGGAAGGTCACGCTTGGGCAGGTGGAGGTCAGTTTAGCAAAAGAGCGTCTGCATTCTGTATGTGTTAGTGCAGGACAGGAAACAGAAGTGTTACGCTAGTAACTAGCAGTACAGGCCTCTAGCGATGGGAAGCTGGAAAGTGAGAGACATGGGATGGGGGTGCTTTGGTTGAAACAGAAATACGACTGCTAGCATCAGTGTTTTGGCATGTGGAGGGGAGGAGGATTGAGCAGTGTTGGGTTTCACAATGGCTGGCGTCCTGAAATGAGAAAAAAAAAAAGTGGTGGTTGTCCTCAGCACAAGCTAGCTTCCTCTTGCGGCTCTGGGTTTCTGTATGTGTTTGTTTGAGCTTGTTTATGAGGATGTTTCTATGACACTAGGATGTGAGTGAGTCATTTAGGGCCAGTGTGAAGTTTCATTCTTAGTTTTTTATGTGTCTCTGCACGTGTGTTGCAAAATTAGCTTATTTAGCTATTAAACGATTTGTCATGCTTAAGTTTATGCCTGTTGTAACTTTAATCCGATTGCATGTTTGTTTAAGCCTGCAGGGATGTCATTCTTAAATATGGTTTTGTACATTAGATCGAATAAGAGTCATACTGTAGATCAAGCTTTGGATAAGTGCCTTAAATTATAGAGAAGTGTATCCGTTTTAGTGTTTGTTGAGTCTACATTAAAGGTAGAAAGGACAGAGCTAAAAGGAACATATTGATGGTAATGTGTTTCCTGTTTTTAGCTTTCACTCTGGTGTCAATCCTCAGAGAGAACATAGTGTTCTGACAGACTGTGTGTGTGTGTGTGTGTGTGTGTGTGTGTGTGTGTGTGTGTGTGTGTGTGTGTGTGTGTGTGTGTGTGTGTATACGATTGTGTGTGTTTGTGTGTGTGTGTGTGTGTGTGTGTGTGTGTATGATAAATTCATCAGGAAAAAAAAAAGTAAAAATGAGGCCTGTTTTTAGAACAATATCTTGTTTCCCTTTAAACATTATTTTGCCTTTTAATGCAAGTAGCACATTACTGTAATTTCTGTAAGTTATTTATTTTATAATATATAATAAATATAATAATATTTAAAAGTCTGTATATAATTTGTAATTATATGCATGTGTGTATATTTATATAATATTTTAATATATTTTTTTAATATTTAATATATTTAGTAATACTTTATATTTTAAGTTATTTTTTCATCTTTAAATTATATAAAGATACATGAATAATAAAATATAAATATTAAAACATTGTAAACAAAAGTAAATAAATGATAAATCAGATATTAAATAGGCTATTAAACAAAAAGATTAAGTGTATCTTAGATTTTTTTTTATGTTTAATGTTTTTTTTCTTTATATGTACATTTAAAATATAAACTAATATATATATATATATTTTTTTTTATGTTTATTCTGATTTTGAAGAGGCTGCAGAACTGCTTAGAAGATGACAGTAATGGTGATACTTTTTTTAAAATCACTTTTCATAGCATAGTTTTAATAGGCAGTAGTTGTGGTACTTTTTTGAAAATAATTTTTTATTTATATATATATCTAATATATATATATGTCTTTTTGATTTATGATATTTATGATTTGATTAATAGTATATAGTAAAAAAATTTGATTATATATAATATGTAAATATGAAACATATTTTATAATCTTTAAATTATGTTAACATATATAAATAATAAAATATTAATATTAAAACAAAAGTAAATACATATGAAATCAGATATTAAATATTAAACAAAAAGATGAAGTGTATGTTTTATTTTTTAAATTTATTTTTTTCTTTTTAGGTAAATATAAGTATATATCAAAGTGTCTCTTTGATTAATGAAATTTGTGATTTGTTTAATTGTATTTTTAATCTTAATATTAAAGCATTATATTTCAAAAGTAAATAAATATAAAATGATACATCAAAGAATAAACAGAAAGTTTTTTGCATTATGAATTTGATGGGAGAATGAGAAAAATAGTGCAATAATTGTAAATAGGCTCCATTTCCATTTCGTAAAATACAGTTTCTTATTTCTCTCCATTTTAGTGTGAAGTTTGACCCAGGTTTCATGCGATTCAGGCCAGGTATGTGCGTAGTGAGATATAATCATAAACATCTGGATTATACCTTTGTGTGTATAATAACATATTTGGAAAGACACTCAGTCCTGCCTCAACACTCCCAAAGCAGTCCTTTCTGGAAATGACATGGTCTGCTCTGCCTATCTGGCAACGTTCATTCAAACAGAGACCGGTCCATTCAGAAGCCCAGAGTGCACTCATTCATGCTCAACACAAGCCCTGCCTTCGCTCGCTCGCTCTCTCTCTGTCACACACACATTCACTTTCTTTATTTATTTATCTCCGAGTTTGCTTAGCAACCGTGCCGCAAAGTGAAGCACTGCAGCGGTGAGTCAACCTGACGAGAGACGGAAGGACAGATGATGCTGTCAGTCTGAACAAGGTGAGAGACTGGAGCGATTCAGGTGTGAAAGCCATTGGTTTGTGTTAAGGTGAGGTCACAGAGGTCAGATGCACAGTGAGATTTGGCTGATTTTGGATAAGCAATCTTTTTGGACCTTATTATCCTTGAGAATGACTCATTTGCAGGCACCTCAAATGCTGCCATACCGAATTGTTTCGCAGTTTCACACTCTCCCACTTCTTCTTTACCCCAGTTCGCTCCCTCACTCCTCTGTTCTTGTTTCTGAAGCATGAGACATATTAATCATTTCCTGGAGTGCAGCCATTCACAAGGCAGGTCCGAGCTCCTGTGATCTGAGTGAGTCTTAACTCACTTCCTGTGTCTGGTGCTGAGTGGGTGAGAGCCGTGTCACAGCACTGGAAACAGAATGAGAAAGACAAAGATGCAGAGAGAATATAAATCTGCATGACAGTCTGTAGGTGTGTAACCCTGTCAGTAATTAACTTTTATTTTAAGAGCAATATTTGCCCTCTGGTGTTTCTAGGGGATTGTTTTATGTTTTTGATGGCATCTTTGTTATCTAACCATATTTATTTTGGTCAAATGAAAAAAGAGATAACTTAAAACCTCTTGATAACTATAGTTGTTACTTTTTTAAAACATAAATTGCTCACTAATTATTAAAATGATTTTAAAATATGTTCATAGTTTTTATGTTATTAAAAGTTTTTCTAAAACGTTTATAATTCTTCAAAAATGTTATAGTTTAATAAAAGATTAATTATTATTATAAAACAATGTATAATATAATATAATTAAGACAAAATTGCATCACAAAATCATCAGAAAAAAAGCTGATGAAAAAAGGCCTGTATTTTTTCCCTTTAAATATTATTTTGCCTTTTAACATAATTAGCACATTTTTGTACTTTCTGTAAGCTATTTTATCATCTATAATAAATATAATAATATATAAAAGTCTGCATATAATTTGTAATTATATAATTGTGTGTGTGTGTGTGTATAATATATAATTATATACATAATGTGTGTTTATATATAATATTTTAATATTTAATATATGTAGAAATACTTAATATTTTAAAAATCTTTATATAAGTAAACATATAATATAATATAATATAATATAATATAATATAATATAATATAATATAATATAATATAATATAATATAATATAATATAATATAATATAATAATAACACAGTGCAGCAGAAGTTGTTTTATTGCTATACAGACTTTATAAACCTTATATACTTAATATTTTTATATACATATTTTCACATTTAATAAGTTTTTGTTTAGAATGTATTATATTTAATTATATGTATTATATTTTTAATTATATTTATAAAATATGTTTATAGTTTTTAATAGTCTTCAAAAGTGATATAATTTAACAAATTATAATATAATATAATATAATATAATATAATATAATATAATATAATATAATATAATATAATATAATATAATATAATATAATGTAAAGCGCAACAAAAGTTTCATTAGCTAAACGACTTTATAAACACCATATATTTAATATTATAATAAAAGTAAAAAGTTAAAATAAAAAAATTAAAATAAAAGTTTTCTATAAAAAATTTATACATATATATGGAATTATTTTTATAATTTTATATGTAAAATGTATACAATATACACAATATACAACTAGCCTATACTATCTATACTATACTATAGTAGCTAAACAATACCACTGAATGTGATTTTTTTTATTACTAATAATATATAAATGTATGAATATTAAATAAATATTAAAAATAGTATTCAGTTAATATGGTTAATTATTAACATTCAACATTCTATAGGCCTATAAAACAGCATTCCAATGCTTATGTAGGAAAATTATAAATACTTGTCAGAAAATGCGAACATTCTGAGATATGCATATGCATAAAAGACTAACACAAATAAATGATTAATTTAAGGTTTTGTGAAGATAAAATAAACCAAAAAACTTGATTAAATCCCTAATGCTAAGCTAAAATATGTGACTGTGAATGCTGAGTAACAGACTTCAGAAGCAACAGGCTGTTCTGTATCTACAGCTGTCTATCTCGTGTGTTTCAGACACATTAAGTGGTGTTTTGGCACTAAACTCTGCTTCAGTTCTGATCTCGGTGTCTGTCTTAACAATATGGTGTCTAATATTTGGGTCTAAGACCTGGTTTGCAGGAGGTAACGTTAGGTGGGTTGAGGCACAATGTTTTTTGCTCTTTCTCACCATTTCTGTCTCTGTCGCTCTCTCTCCCCCTCACATATGTTATTTTTAAAGGCGCTTTTGAATGATAATGACTATTTTTACTCCTTTTCCATCAAGCCGCGTGGGCTCACACAGAGACAGCGGCGGATGATTCATATCGGCTGGAGTGCTCCTTTTGTGAACTGCTGCCGCCACATCTCTGCTGTAACATGGCCTTCATAGAAATGAAGCCACGAAGGGCCTTGAAATGGATGGAAGCAACACAAACCGGGAGCTGTGAGCTCTGGGCTGACATTCACGCAGTGAATCTATTCATAGCCGATGGAGAAACTCAAGGTTTAAATGTCTTTATTTCATTTGTGCCTGTAGCTTGTGATGAGAAGTAGCTACTGTGCTGAACCGTTAGCAGTTTTCATACCTTTACGAATTCAAATGTGTTTGCTAATAATGCAAATAACACACACACACATTTTTTGGTTCTGGTGGATTAGATAATGTGGCAACGAGTCCTTCACGCTCGAATCAACAGCACATCTCATCTCTGCAAACAGGAACGGAAGGAATCTCGTGGAGTTTTATCACGGAGAGACACGCGTGGGCTGAGCGACAGAAGTCCAGAAGCGAGTGAAAACACAAAAAGCTAAAGCTTTATTTCCAAACAAAGCACTTCTATGTGGCGCTTCTTGGAAGACATTCCTCTCCAGCATTCCAGAGCGTGTGGAGGTGGAGGTCTCGACCGCTGGCTCTGAGGATAATTAAGTTTGTAATTTTTAATGAAATGTCCTACACCTACACACACTGGACGTCCTAAAACCTCTCTGTCTCGGTCTGCCTGACTACCTTTCTCTTCACACACATATATAAATTATATACAATATACAAAAAATAATTACAATTGTCATTAATATTAATTATTATAATGTATAATATATTTAAAATATACTTAACAGTTATTATTTATTATATTACATCATAATACAATAGTAATAATACATGTAAAACTAGTAATATAATTCATATGAATTACTATTAAGGTAATATGTTTTCTCTACATATGAACCCCATTAATTTATACATATATCTATAAAAGTATACTTCATACAATATTTATGAATATGTTAATATACATATATATATATATATATATATATATATATATATATATATATATATATATATTAATATAAACATAAACTGTTATAAACTATAACTAAGCTACACTACTTTAATAATCTTACAATTATACATATACTTGTTAGTATATTTTGTCATTATAAATTAAAATAAATACAAATTAATAATAATATATTATGTAATAGAGATTTTTTTATTTATTCTATTTTTAGAAAATGCATTTAGACTACTTCAAAAGCTAATAAATTAATTAAACTTTAAATAAAGAAAGTAAGCTAATAAATAAAATTATCAAATTATCAATTATCAAAAATTATCAAATTGCATATGTGTGTATTATATATCTATATGTATGTAATAAATTCTTATGTTTAATGTTTATAAAACCAAATAACGTGTTTGAAATGTAGAAAGAATATGTGAATATGTGTCTGACATGAGAAAATCTATGAATAATATAAAAAATATTAATAATAGAAATATTATTATGAACATTAATGTTTATTATGAATTGTGTGTGTGTGTGTGTGTGTGTGTGTGTGTGTGTGTGTGTATAGGTCTATATATATAATGATTTAAAATGATGTTAAAAAAAAAAAAATGATGTGTACAAAATAAAAAAATATATCTGGATTCTATACATAAATACATATATAATTACTATATATAATATATTTATACTATACATATTATAAAATTATATATATAATATATATATATATATAAGATTAAAGCTGCTATGAAAAGTGATTTTAAAAAAAGTATCACCATTACTGTCATCTTCTAAGCAGTTCTGCAGCCTCTTCATATTCAGTGTGAGTTTGAGATGGAGAGCAGGAGGTAAAGAGATCACTTTGCCAGGGGTGAGTTCTCTCCCCACGCTGGCGGAAGTTCTTACTCTCCATGTGGGTGGTTTGGAGAAGAGCCCGTAGCTGTTAAGTGTGATAACAGCGTATCCACTGTGCCCACTGTGCTGTTTACTCACAACACTCAAACTCTCTTCTGCCCTGTGCATAACCTCCAGGATGTTTAGTCTTAATAAACTGTTTGTAATGGAAGAAAATAAAGATGAGATAATAGATATACTACCATATTTCTTTTAAGTCAGTACACCACCACCATGTTGACAGAAAAAGTAGAGCTGTTTCAGCTTTTAATTGGTATGTATGTCTGCGGCTTGAGTTGCTCTCTTAAGCTTCTTTCCAGCACCTTTTCATTTCAAGAGCAATTTTAGCCATATCAGTTTCTTGAGGTGCTTTTTTGGATTAAAAATACTCTAGATAGATTTTTCAGAGCACCATTTTAGATTCTGAAGAACTGATTTAGAATTTTGGTTCTACTCTTACAAATGAATGTTCCAAAGTTATGCCATGGAACCATTTTTATTTCCTCAATGAATCTTTCAGTAAACAGCTCTAAAAGAAACATTTTTCTTGTTGTGAAGAACATCTAAAATGATTGTGTGGTTATGCACCTGCCAGTTAAAAGTGACTGACAACAGACGAGGTCATCTAGCCAGGGGTGTCCTTCACTACTGAAGCTCACAGGCACACGAATGGAGAGTGCAGCTGGTGAGCAGGGAGGTGGTGGGCGGATGATGCCTGACGGGAGTACAGGAGGTGGGCTTCACAAGAGGGTAGTGTTGGGGTCACTGGAACTTGAGCACCGGAAATTGCTGGGCATGTTGGCAAATCCTTCACAGCGCACTCTGTCACAAGAGGACGACAAGGACTGAAATCTTTCACACAGGATTAGCACACTGGCCAAGTATAGTCACAGTCTGTTGGGTTTATTTTCACTGCTTAAAAGACTTACAGACCTGTAACAGTTATACGAGGACAATACTTCTACACATGTTGCCTTAAAAACCATTGTGTCTTGGTCACTAAATGCTATTACATGTAATTGAATATTAAAATATAAAGTGTAATATAATTACATTTCATTGTATGTATGTATGTATGTATATATGTGTGTGCAATATATATATATATATATATATATATATATATATATATATATATTATGGATTATATAGATTATATTAACTGTATATTAGCTATGTTTAAAACTGATTAAAAAGCTATTACAAAAGCTGCTATCTTTATGGTATTAGAAATGAACATAACAAATAATAAATACAAAATAAATATAAAACATCATAAAATTTAAATAATACATAATGTGTATATTTATATTTATTAAGCTAAGCTATTGCATTTAATTGAATAATATATTAATTTATATTCTAAATTATAATCTATCTGTCTGTCTGTCTATCTATCTATCTATCTATCTAATTTTTTAAATATTAAAATCAAAAATTTATATTAATAAATATTATATATATATATATATATATATATATATATATATATATATATATATATATCATACATTAACGCTAATTTTAAGTATTATGAATACATATACTAGACATTAATATTAATAATAAAAATGTGTATATGTATATATTTTTCTATTCATATATTATATTAATTTATATTTATACATGTTATATTCATATAATAATAATTTTTTTTTTTTTTTTTTTAATTATTATATTAATTTATATTTATACATGTTATATTCATATAATAATAATTACATGTATTTAATATTTATTATAGGTTAAATTTCGACTAGTTAAAGTCTTTAAAGTGTCTAATATGAGAAAATCCATTCTAATACTACTCCTACACAGTGTTCATGTTGGCAGATATGCAGAATAGATCGTTATTATTGTAACAACAATACAAAGCTATTTTGCCATCAGAAATAATAATTACTCATTTAAACCCTATTTCTTTCTCCCACAAAGAGGGATTATCGCTTTATCTGATGTATGCAAAAGCCAAGGGTGTCAGGTTGCGGCCTGTTTTGCCAGGACTTGCTTTTAGAGCAGAAGTCTGATCTCCTGTCAGGAAGTGCCGCAGGGGGGGACTTTTTGCTCTAACCAGCCCGTACCTGGAAATACCAGCCTGTCCGCATGGAAAGTTGTTTTGCTCACTTAACAACACTGAGTAACGCTTTATTTGCAGGAACTTGTAATCTCATTCTATATCAAAGTTTAATCTAGTCTTTGAATCAGTGGTTAGAAGTAACTCTGTCAACTGAATACTAGTTTAAATATTATTGTGAATGATTAATGAAACATAGTACATCTATTATTCTGCTTTGAATAAAACCAATAAATTCCATTTATTATTCTTATTTTCAAGTGAAGCAAAGAAAACAGTGAGACATTGATAGATTTGAATAGACAAAATAGCAATTTATTAATAACTTATCATTTCTTTACATTCGTAACATTGGGGGGAGTGGTTTTGTAAAACATCCCATCCCCCAACCAGGCCTTTGCTTTGAGGGGCAACAAAACCCTCCTGGAAACCATCACTTTTCTCACAAAAAATTGCATGTCACAGAACGTCCCTGAACAGGAGACATAAAACGTTCTCCCAGCTTTGTCATCACAGACCTCAAATCCTTGCACACAAAAAAAATCAGCGTTACTTGCGTCTCCAACGTCCCCAGAAAATGTACAAAAAACGAGTAGTATAAAGACATATGGGTCCTAAATGAGCATGCATCTGAAACCCCACTGAATAGCATTCGAGGAATGCCTCGTACACATACAAGTTCGGATGACCCTTCTGAACGTGCAAGCTCTTACGGTCAAGTCCGCTAAAAAAGTACTGATGAAAAGAAGAAGCTTATGGGAACTGCTCTGAAAGGTTACCGCACAATAACTCTTATGTACACAACTAAGGCAAGAGAATGACAACTTTGATTGGTGATGGTGGTTAAAAGGCTGAAAAGGCGGAATTGATCCGTAAAGCAAAAGTGGAAATATATTATACATATACACATTGCAAAAACCTGTTCAAATTTTTGGCATTTAACTCGTCCATAAAGATAATATTGATCGATATTCAGTTTGTTTACATAAAGTGGACAAAAAGGAGAAGAAAAATCTACAGCCGTTCCTTTAAAACAGGTATATTCTAACTACGGCAAGGCTTAGCAACATCTTAATATACACATGTATAAATGTTTCAAAAATTTCTCCACGCAAATAAGTTGGAGTACAGTACACTCTGCCATCATTACCGAAGGGAAGTCTCGTCCCAAAAACAGGCAAGTCTTCATTGAAGACAAGAAGAGCACACCTAGAAAATGTCAAGGTGCAAGTGCTAAACAAAACAAATGGAGTATTTGTCGTTGTTCAGTTCTAGTCAAGTCTCTTTGGCACACCAGCCCCAATATATCAGATGTTCTTTCTATTTCCACAGTCTTTCCATGCTTGAATATGTATATATACGGAGATATATGTGTTTATGTATAAAACAAACTACTTTAAAGAGTCTTGAAGATATAGAGTCACATGATCTCTCTCTGTTAAACAGCAACGTAGAAGCTCTGGGCAACCGCATGCCCCATCAGTGGCTACTCTGGTCAGCCGTCGTCTCAAGCCAACATCAATAACGTCAGGAACCCCTCGACAGGTGTCGAAATAAAGAAACTCACGTTCGATTCAAATCAGGGCAGGACCTCACGTGGACTCGAGAGGGTCCAACTGGAAAACGTTGTGATTGGTCGGCGTGGTGAAGTACAACGGCTGGGTTGGAGCCGGAACTCGGTTGTCGCACGGGCTCTTGAGTCCCAATGTGCGCTCAAAGTCCAAAAGTTGGCCCATGAAGTTAAAATTGGGCGAGATGTTGGACTTCTTCATCTTGACTATGTCGTACGCGTCGTTCATGGAGAGGTTGAGCTTCTGCATGAGGTATGCCACCGTTACCGTGACCGAACGGCTGATACCGGCCAGGCAGTGAACGAGAACGCCACACTTCTGTCCACGGGCCTCATCTGAGGGGGGAAAAAAATACGAGACGGTTAGTTAACTGACTTATGAATATGCAATTGTACATAAGCTCGGTTGTCAGAATTCATTACGGTCCCAGCATTGACAAAAGGGGCCTCATTCAGCAGGATTTCTAGTGCATGACTGCAGGCTGAGAGAAAACAACTCGCCCATTTTCTCAGGGAACGTGACGTGAAATGGGCTATTAAGGTTAATCAAATGATCCTTCCGCTTGCCAGGTTACTCGACAATGGTACCATTTGGGCGTGTAAATGTAGAAGTCATGGCAGCTCCCTGTCAAGGCTAACAGGATGTCAACACTGCCCTGTAAATGGTCCTCATTGTGTGGCGAAACATTGCTCTGTCCTAGATTACTTTCAATGCTGCTTGCTTCCTTCCTGTTGAGCTCAAATTACCGCCTCCCCCCTCCGTCTCCCATTTCATCATAAGCCTTTGTGTCACAATTGCACAACCGCAGGATATGTTACTATGCAAACAATAAAAAACGGTGCCATCCGTTTGGTTTCAAAACACTGAAAGGACCCAGTAGGTTTAATCAAAACTGGGACTGAATGAAAAGCAAATTAAAGCAACAATAATTGTGTTTGCTTACCAATAAAGCTGATGGCTTCTGGGAAAAACTGTGAGAGATTCTGGCTCCAGTGATCGGAGATGGGAATCTGCTTGTACTTGAACTCCCCGGCGTTCTCGAACATGTTAGGAAGATTAGGGGTCACGTTCAAGATGTACTTGATGCCAAACTCCTCCAGGATATCCAGGTTCGTGGAGTCCTTCGCGCAGCCCAGATACAGATGCGGCAGGATCTCCACGGGGAACGAGGGCTGGGGGTTAGAAAGAGGGCTGCCGTCTGAGTCGGTGGCGCTGCATGGGTCTCGGTCGATGTCCGACTCGATGTCCGAGGAGTCAGAGCTGATCCGGAGCCCTCCGAGACCCAGCACCTGGGAGGTCGGTGAACTGCTGCTGGAGGAACCGTCGAGGTTCGTCTCGCACATTGTGGGAAATTCAGCTTGAAATTTGCTGAAGCCACCTGTGAAGTTCAAGTTAGAAACACATTTAAAATGCATGCCTTAAAGCTAACCACATATTTTTATATGAGTACCCATTTTAAACTACAAATAATGACTAGCATATTTTTTTGTTTCAGAAATATCCATTCATTAGATACTAATACTCTTTGTTTACTAGTAACTACTTGACTATTTACATTCCAGTTCCAGTTCTAAATACACTAGATTATGTATTTAGTGTACACTAGTGTGAATTCCTATTGTTATTAGTCATGATTTCAATATGACTAGTACTAGGCCTATTTTTACTATAAAGAAGCCATTCAAAGGAAGTCAAAATGCAAATGTAATTAATAAAATACAAAACGTGACTAGTATAGGGAGATATTTGCTTGTAGTTTCTAATAAAAAATCACTAGTTACATACATTGTAGTTGGAACACTGAAAAAATAATACAAATGTAAAAGGTAAAATGTGTTTCTATTAACAATGAAATAGTTAAAAACGGATGCGAATAATAAGTGACTAAATAAATAGATATTGGTATCTAATGAATGGTTACAATTAAAATTCAAAAACATACTGGTAGCTAATGGATTACTTATCAATTCTAGTAACTAAATTACTAGTAAATAAATTACAAATCAATTGTAGTAACATTTTTAGTTGCAGTAAACCACAAAAACACGGCAAGTAAAATCACAAAATGCGTTGGAAGTGAACGTACCCTCGAGATAGAAAGCCTTGTAGCCCTCGTCCTTCATTCTCCTCAGCAGTAAACCCAACACGGAGCCGCCGTCGATGTTCTCGTTCCACTCGCAGCTGTACTCGTCGTACAACACGATAGTGTCCGTCTTGCACCTCCGCGCGAACCTCTCCCTGTCTTCCCCGTTGGAAAGCAGAGACTTGATGGGCAGGTTGCCCTTCTTGAGTCGCCGGAGCATGAGGCTCGGGATGGCCACGTTAATGGCCGTTTCGACGTGCGACGATTCGTAGAGCTCTTGCGCTCGGCAGTCCATAACGAGCAAACAGTCCCTGCGCGTCTCCAGCTGCTCCTTCAGCCACTCTACCGTCTTGCTTATGGCCATGACCGAGTCGAACTGCACGGGTTTGAACTTATCAAGCATTAGTGAAATACGGTACAGTACCGTGAGACCTTAAACTGCGGAAAAGACGTGCTGTAATAGAGCGTGGACGTCTCAGGCTTGGAGCATTGAGATTCTCAAGTCCAAGTCTCTTCTGCGCCGTCGAGATGATTAAAATCCTCGGGTTTTGCTTCGAGAGTCAAGCGCAGACTCGCTCTACTTCCAGCCCATTCATGCAACTGTGTGCATTTATCAATGACTCACACTAGCCAGTGAGTGCGCGAGCCACTGACGTTGTCTTCTCGTTATATAACCTCTCTTCTCTCGCCGTCGATTTTCACACGAACCGATCTAGATATCCCGTCGAATATCGATCGCAGACGTGTCGCTCAAACAAAACGCTTCGTAGCTTTATTTACCTTCGAGATTTATCCCGGAGAAAGCAACGCTGCGTCCTCCGCCGCTCTAGTCCTAGATGTGCTCTCTGTCACCGCGAGCTAGTGAATGGATACAAGCGCGAGGCGTTTCAATGGATACATTATGTCGGCCAGCCAATCAGGAGGCGCAGAGCGAGCGTCGCCGTGGAAACGGGGCCGGATGGAACAGACTGTGTTGATGAATTGTTAATAAGATTGTCATTCACAAAAACGGAAAGGAATTTCCGCCCCGGATCAGCGGAGTCCAAACAAACAGTAGAGAGGCACTGCGCGGGAAGGAAGGAGGAGTGCGAGTGTATTTGGTGAGGGGTCAATATACCTCATGCTCAGGTTACACACTTGAACTCCGTTTAGCCGAATTTCAGTTTCGTCCCGCTGCTGCTTGTAGCTCGGGTTGTCGAGTCTAGTACGTAACGTACGTCTCTGCTCCCGACCGTTTAACCCAGCTAACAAAAAAAGTTGCTAACGTTCCTGTTTAGGTACGAAAACGTTTAGTGTTTTAAAAAACTGTTTTGTTTATTTGACCGTTAAGGGAAAGCATTCTATTTAATAATTTTGCAAGTATCATGAGAACGTTACTTTTGAATTTTCAAACATTCTGAAACAAATACATTCTGTCCAACTATAACATTTCAGGAAAAAGACGTTCAGTGAACGATCTATAAATAATGTTTCGTGCTAACGTTTTGAGAACACTATTAACGACCACATTACATTAGCTACTTGAAAAATGTTTAGTCATAATTTAAGAGAACTTTGCCAAAACGTTATCCAAAGTTACCATATTTTGTGTGTTTTAAATTAAGTCGTGTTTATATACACTGTAAATATTTTACATTTCATATTACATTATTGGTATGATTGCCAAAAAAAAAAAAGATCAACACACACAAATACTAGTTTTTTTTTACTAAACAAATAAAACAAGTAAGGTGAATTTAGGTAAACAGACTAAATATGCAATAAAATAAACATGCAACAAAACATTCAAAAAGTTTATTTATGGTATGAAAAATGACAGCTGTGCCAGACAAAACCCCAGGCTTAAAATAAAATAATTCATTCATTAATTAAATTGAAAGTGAAAAAAATGTGAAAGCATAAACACTCCTAATGTGCATAACTGATAAAAACAACAACAACAACAAAAAACAGTAGGCTATATAACGGTTTTTACTGTAGCTAGTGTTTATTTCCTTTCAAGTTATTAACAATATGAAAGTATGATTAGATCAGGCAAAGCTCGCGTATAATCCTCTGATTATTCCGTCGATCGACCGCTCAATCCGAATCAATGAAGGTGGGAAGCGCGCTAAACGATCGGCCAATAAACACATAAATAGAGCCATCAAAATAGTTTAACACCAGACGCGAATTGTGAGTTTCTCCTCGCCTCCTCCAGTCATTTCCGACACTGAAGCTCGTGTCATCTCGTGTGTCGAGATAGCACGCATGCAAGCTTTGAAATATCACTCACAAATCCTTCAACAGCTGCACCGGATTCCTGCGCCTACATTAAAGCAGATGTCTTAGATAATACTTTTACATGTCATTACCCACAATTTTATAATTGCTATCGGTTTTAGCAGAACGAGGTTAATTTGAATTGCATGCTGATAAACTAAAGCCTAGTGTTATTTAAAAGGTCAGGGCAGGTCTCTGGTGCTCAGAAACGCCGAAGCTCGAAAATGTTATTCAACGTGTTCAATTTGCATACGGTAGGCGAGTTTAGAGAGACGGAGAAAAACATCATTTTGCTCAATCGTGTTTACAGGCACGGCCTATGGGGTTGCTATTAATGAACCTCTGGAATTAAAACAATGATACTAATGAAATATGGGTTGAGAATGACTGTAGCAGGCCAGATTAGGGTGAGCTGATTAATATGTTGTCAGACATCCTGTCTTCTGTGTCATTTAGCAGTGAATTGCTCTTTAATTGTCCATCAAGGCTCTCTGTCATCATTCACATGCACAGTGGTCACATGGCCCAAAGGTGTGTTCAGTTTCAGCCCGCTTAACATATGAAACACCACACAGTACCTAGATAATGGCCATTATCCTGTTGTGGAGATCCTTCTGGGAAGGCTGAATTGTATTCTCATTGTAATCCATTCTGGCTGCTTTACTGCCTGAAGATACTGCATCTGGATGAGCTTTTGTCTTCAGAGACATGCTCCCTATTATTTCCTGAATATGATGAATTTTGATGAGCTTTTTTTTCACTTGTCATAAATATATATATATATATATATATAATATATATATATATATATATATATATATATAATATATATATATATATATATAACATGGTTGATGATTAATAATAATAATACCCATAGCATAAAAAAATAAAATGGCTGCAAATAGAAATATTATGAAAATAATATTTTGTTAAAAGAAATGGAAGTGTCAGACTGCATCATATGTAATTAAATATTGGTTATATTTTAACTAAATTTAAAAAACCACATAAATGTAATAAAATAAATGACATAAAAACAAAAAGAAAGGAATATTTAATCACATATAGTTTATTAATAATTCGATTTAAAAAAAATACATAAATGAAATTTATAAAATAAAATAAATACAACAATAACTATAATCAAAATATTTTCTAGTACTGATCAGCAAAATGGCTGCTGCATACAATATATTTCAACTGAATATTTTGGAGTAAAATGGAAGAGGCAGGTTTTACCAAAACGTAAAGGTATACCTCAGAATGTTTTATAAATTAATCCAAAATATTTTTTTCACTCATGTTTTATGGAATGTTTGTACTACTGATAGAATAAAACTAATATGAACACCTATTTTGAAAATTTCCGATAAATTATTAGCTTTGCCACCTCATTGTAAAACATCAATCTGCGAGATTGTCACCAACAAATTGTGCCTTTCAAAACATTTTTTATTAGTCATTTATGCAAAACCAACAAGTAATAGTCGCTGAGAATCAGTTAAAGTCTGACTCTCCTTTAAACAGACACATGCAGGTCATCCGGCTCTGGCAACAGGCCTGCAAACTGATAACAGCTCAGTTCTTCCTGCTATTATCACAGTGCGATGATATCTCGTGTGTCTAAAGCAAACACAGCAGAAAACAGCTCTGTGGTGGTATAGGAAAATACAAAACTCCTGATCTTTGCAGGTATTTTAATTTAGCCAAATGCGCGTCACAGACCATTTGCAGTCATGCATGAATTTCATTGTTTGTATCCAAATACATTCAAATACATAGTCATATTTTTAGGATCGCGTGTATATAAGAGTGGGGGAGAAAAATGACAGTTCTTTGACCCCTTTCCTCAATTCCTGGGTGGAACTGGATGTTTTGTACGTTTCTGCCGCTCACCAGGCCCACTAGTCAGTGAAGTTTAGACAATGCCGGCTCCGCTTTTATCTGCGGCTCCATCGGGCCGGGTCTCTGTCCTGCATCAGGGTCTCTGCTGACCCCCCATCATCCCTGACAGCAGCTCATGGGATGAAAGGTCAATCTGATTGTGTTGTGAATCACCAGGGTTTCTCTTTTCTTAAACTAACTGCTGCCCTCACCTCCCCCTTCACCTGTGATACAGCGCGGCTTCCTGCTCCTGTGATGTTTACTTCCTCTTTCACTGTTGACTTGCAATCGGAGCTCTTTGTGTGCTGATTTCTGCTGGGGGCTTGGTGCACTTTCACAACAGCAGAACTGCTCATAATGTGTGTAAATAAAGCTATTTGAGAGGTTAAAAGCAGATGACAAAAGCCCTTAAAGTGATTATTTAAATATTCAGTAAAACAACGGCTGAGTTGAAGTGTCTGTTCTCAGCAGAAATACATTTATATGCATCATACAGTCTAATACAAAACTAGATTAGACTGTATAGCCATTATATATATTAAAATGATTTCTGATGTGACTGAAGAATGGGGTAATGATGCTGAAAAATCAGCATCGCATCACAGAAATAAATAGCCTTTCATAGGCTAGTATATTCAAATAGAAAACAATTATTTTAAATTGTAATATTTCACAGTATTATAGTTTTTACTATATTTTTGATCTGATAAATGCAAATAAACTTCTTTCCAACATTAAAAACCTACTGACCTGATGCTAGTGCACAATAACAGCAATAAAAATCCCATGAAAACCATCACAATATTGCCATTATTTAATAGAATTTCCTTTAATCTTGTGAAAAAATCATCCTACACCTATATGAGGCACCTCTTATTGCAACGTCTAATAATTTTAGCAGTCTGTCTATTTGAATAAGACTTGTTTGTGCTGTTAGTAGGACAATAAATGGGTTTGCCTTAGGCTAAGAGGAGGGACACATTAAAGGACACTCCTGGGAATCTAATAGAGGTTTCAAGGCTGGACTGGTTTTAGTGGATCAAAACAGGAAGCAGAGCCATGAGGGTCTCTCCAGAGAACCGCAGTAAACAAACAGCCCCGGTGGGCCCTCCAACATCAGCCATACAAACAGGAAGTGCTGATGAGAAATTGTTCAGATAAAACTGAGATCCAGTGTTTTGAAGTCAACAACAAGCCATTAAGTCACTGGACAGCCTTTAATCTGATTGATTTGCCTTCCAGTACATTATTCATGTGATTTCGTGCATATGTATGGACATTCAGTCATGGGAATGTAAAGATATCCAGGACACATTATCGATCAGGATATTTCATATATAAAACCATTATCACCCCGTAGGCATGTTGTCAGACCACCCTGCAACACAAAAGCCCATTGTGATGGCTAATTTTCACCAGTGTTTCTACAATTGTCACTTCTCATCAACACCCTTCAAACTCCTGAACTCTGAAATTTCACTTTTAAAAAAATTGCAGTGTTTCTAAAAGCACTGACCATGTGAGCTTTAACACACAAGAAACACAGTTTTATTTAGTTTTGTCTGTTAACAATGTCCAACAACATATATAATATTTATTTGATTAAAAATACAGGAAAACAATAATGTTGTGAAATATTCTTTTTTCTTTCTCTTCCTGAAAGTAATGAAAATCCTAGTCTCATTTAGCATTTTTTAGAGTGTAGCAAATATACCCAATAAATGCCTTGCAAAAAGTTTCCAAGTTTTAAAAGGGTCATATGATGCTTTTTAAAGATCATTATTTTGTGTATTTGGTGTAACAGAATATGCTGACATGCTTTAATGTTCAAAAAACACATTATTTTTCAAATACTGTACATTATTGTAGGTCCTCTATGCCCCGCCTCTCTCAAATGTGTCGTTTTCTACAAAGTCCCTCCTTCTGACAAGCGCAGTCTGCTCTGATTGGCCAACTGACCCAGCGCATTGTGATTGGCCGAGCACCGCAAGCACTCGTCGGAAATGTAATGCCCCTTTCCATAATTGCAAGCTTCATCTTTCAAAATAAATGTAAAGACAGTTAATAATGTCCTTAGTTTTACCATCAGTTCAAGCCCGAAAGGGGAACAGAGTCACGTGACAGACGCACTGATGAAGCTCGTATGTGTTTGCAGTACACAAGCCACGGACGGTTAAGACAGCTGACTCCACTGTGTGTGTGTGACCCTCTCTCTCTCTCAAACACAGAACGCGCAAAACTCCGCATCTGAACATTCAATAGCAAATACTTAAACTAATAACAAAAGATACGTACAGTAGCTAATTCAGAAGTGCCAGATTGTCGTAGCAAAGTCAGAATTACCTCCTCTCCTAGGTTCACGAAATGGTCATCTATAAAATGCATTGCTGTTCTGTTGTAAGTAATCTTACAGTTTCCTAAATGCATCTACTTTCGGAAGTAGATTTCGCCTAGAAACACACAGCATCTCCCTGACATGGCTGCTTCAACACTAACTGCGGTTACTGAAACCACGCCTTCTTTCTTTGCGTGAATATTTGGGTGGCATTATGCAGAGATGTGGGTGCGTGTTAGAATGAGCCGTTTTAGGGGGGCGTGGCAGAGTCTTAACTTTGATAAATAATATCTCTTTGGATTTGAGACTTTAGTCTTTGCAACTTTACAGGTCTTCTGTATGCACCAAGAGCTTGTAACACTCCAAAGAGAAAGGAAAAATTTAAATCTCATCATATGACCCCTTTAATGCGACCTTGATATAACAAAAAGAAAAAAGTTGAAATCTGTTAATTTTTATAAAAATCAACCCCTGGGAAGTAAAAGTGCCTAAAGTTGAAGAAACACCCACGAACACATTCTCTCCAGGCATCCCTCCCTCCACTGCGAGAGAGAATGTTCTTATTTCAACACATTCTTGATGAATGAATCTGAGCGGCTGAGAGCTGTTGAGAAAGACCCTTCTGCAAGGCGTCATTCCAGACCCAGCTGTTTTCCTCAACCCCTTTAACAGAGGTCCTGCAGATCCTGAAATATGACAGGAATTTGTAAACAGAGGCAGACAGGAGGCCCCGGGGTATCCTGGGTAATAGCGGAGAGAGGGGAAGGTAATTGAAGGAGAGCAGGATGAAGGTTATTATGTGTTTGTATGGCAACTGAGGAGCTGATGGCGTGTAATTACAGAGCTGGCTGAGAGGGGAACACTTTATATCCTCTTGCAAGTCCCAGCAGCGACCCACTGGTCTGTGCTGAGATGTAATGGAAAGGCAAATTGCAGAGTAATAGTGGAATGTGTTTATTCTGTCCTTTAATTTCCAGTATATTTGCACCTCGGCGCTTTGTTCTCTTGCACGAATGCCATACGCTATAATGACTGCAAATGTTTTGTATAAAAATCCAGTACTATTAAAAACATAGTACTGACTAAGACTTGCACCAGCCAAGCAACTGTCATTGAGATATATGGAAAGGCCACAGATGGGTTTTCTATGCATATTATAGACCCCATTGTTTGTGACATATAAATAATAAATAATATAACTTCAATATGCAAACTTTTTTTTATATATTTTTTATATTTTTTATATTTATATTATATATATATTTTATATATTTTTCAAAAAAAAAAAAATATATATATACACACACACATATACACACATGTGTGTGTGTTGCAATTTTAATTGTATATTTTAGCTTCACTATTTTTTTTTTTTTTTTTGTAAAATATTACTTGATTTAATATTATATATCATATATGACCCCTTTCTACTTAGGGTCATTTTACCTCACAAAGGTAGGAAACAAAAAAGTTAAGGTTCTTTACAAATAAAATAATTAATGAGAAATAATAAAATAATGTAATAAATAATTACAATAACATTATATATAATAGTATATATTATAAATAATAAAGTGTACATTTTATATGGTATTTTGGGTGGTATTTGTACTTAGTTCTTGTAAGATGGATGTTGTAAATCTGAACTCTTGCTGTTTAATTTGTTGAAGCAGTGTCAAAATGAGTCTCGGCTCTCAGTGAGGGTTCTCTCACATCTGTGACGAGAATTACACAAAAGTGGCAGGATTCATATTCAGCCTCGCTTCACAAAGACATAAAAGCTGCTCGGAAAGCGGCTCACAAGGCCGGACCACCCACCAAGGCTGAGTGTTCGTCCAGCACATGCCCATTTTTAGCCAGGTAAGTCAGACCCAAAGCGTTGCGTCAGTCCTCAAAGTGTTTCAACAGTTCCTCAAGCAAAACGCTGGAGTTATTCTGGATAGAGCCGCTGGAGACGGTCGATAGGCTGAGAGCTGGAGTGCTACGCCACCCCACTAGCATATTCACAGCATCTCTTTTATCCCTCTTTGAGGGGAGTCTCGCACAAAGGTCACGCTATACGAAGGTGTAAGGATCCAAAAAGCAGTCCTGCTACATAATAATATCTGAGGTACTTCAGTCTCCAGGACCACCCACAAGGTTATGGGCAGTTTCGCCGCCTCAATGGGAACATTGTTTCCCCTCTTTGGAGAAAATCAGATATTTCGTTTAGCCAGATTAAGACAGCCTGAAACAATTACTCAAGTGCCATTTGAACTTTCTCACAGGCAATTGAGACAAATGAACAGAAAATCTTAAGGGGCAGCAGTCCCATTTGGTTTCGAAAGTAGAAAAGCACATAAAGGGTTAACGCAAACGGAGAGGGTGGCACTCATTGCGTTAGCGGACTGGCACGCTGGTCTGCCCATATTTAATGTCCAGACTAAACAAGTGCTGAACCTAAATACAAGAGTGTTGAATCTTTCAGTTGAGTTTACACTTGGTTGTCCCATCCCAAACTGCGTTATTCACTTTTTAGTTGAGTTTAAATAGGTAATTATTTGGACATTTGCAGTAAGAGAACCATAATGTATCCTTAAAAATAAAGGTTCTTTATTGGCGTTGATGGTTCCATGAAGAACCGTTGTATGTATGGAATCTTCATGTTCTTTTAGTGGAAAAGGTGCTTCAGATTCTTAAATTAAAAAAAAATAATAATAATTTTCTTTGTGGAACCCAGAGTGATTCTTCTATGGCAGGGATCATCAAATCTGGCTTGCGAGATCCACTTTCCTGCTGATTTTAGCTCTAACCCTAATCAAAGACATTTGAGTATGCTTATCAGTGTCTTCAGGATCATTAGAAAATCACAGGTAGGTGAGTTTGATCAGGGTTGGAGCTAAACTCAGATTTGAGGATCCCTTTTCTATGGAATCGCTGATATACACAAAAAAAATGGTTCCAAAGGATGGTTTTCACAGCGATGCTGTAGAAGAACCATTTTTGGTTCCCTAAAGAACCTTCCAGTGAACAGAAGCTTTATTTTGAAATGTGTAGGTGTACAGCACTCACTCGAGAGCTTCTGGATGCTAGCAGACAGTCAGCACTCTTGAGGGAAAACAGAAGCGGTGATAATTACAGAGGCTGAGGTCAGGTGAGCCCCCACCAGCTGCGGATGTCCGTGCCGCTCGTCAAAATCACTGTCAGCATGCGAGTGTGTTAAAGCTGTCATGGTCTGGCGGATGTAGGTTTAACAAGAGGAAAAGAGCAGATGCAACTGAATCATTTCCACCTTCTCATTTTCACAACCTGCAATAGTGTGCGAAAGGAAAAAAGGGTGAGATATTGCAGGTTGTCTTTGTATTTTCACTTCACTAAATCTAGCAGGAAACGCAACTCACACATTATTTGCTTCTTATACATGATCCAAAAAAGAAAAGAGAAAAAAAAAAAGAACAGTGGATCCACACATTGGAAATGCATTTCCTTAACATTAGATGAAACTCAAATACCATGTGTGTAGTAGAAACATGACACTAAATAAACCCAATTTACAATTTCATATGAATTAATGCAATTAGATTTGTACAAAAACATACAATGTATAGAAAAACAAATGTAAGCATGAAGGCCCACCCCAATTATCAGTGGGCCGTAAGCAGATAGTAAAAGAAAACATACAAATGAGAATTACAAATTAGTCGTAAAATAGTAACTAATAGCCATGCGTGTGTGTTTCATTAGCACACCAATATACAGCATAATATAGGGTGACTAACATAATGCTAACTCCCCAAACGTTTCAAACCTGTAAAAGCTTCGTTCATCTTCAGAACACGATTTAAGATATTTTGGATGAAAACAGGGAGGCTGGAGACTGTCCTATTGACTGCCAAATAAATAACAGTGTCAAGGTCCAGGAAAGTATGAAAAGCATTGTATAGTCCATCTGCCATCAGTGATTCAACCGTAACGTTATGAAGCGACAAGAATACTTTTTGTACAGAAAGAAAACAAAAATAACGACTTTATTCAACAATTCCTCTCCTCTGTGTCTCTCCAAATCAGTGTAGCGCCATTTTGGCAATTCTGAGCAGTACGCAGGTGGCGTAAGCTAACATGCTAGGATTTGCACAGCAATATGGAGCATAATAGAACTACCATAATGCTAACTTCCAAAACCTCTGCCTGGCTTCAGCAATGTTACATTAATGCTAACAAAAATTATACATGAAGTCCCAATTTGTTCATGTAGCTGTTGTTCAACAATTACATTATTTCAATAATGAATTACTTGAGCAGGAAACAATTTCAGAAGCATAAACAGTGGTGATTTAACTTAGCATATTTAACAGTAGCTCAGTTAGCATGACGCACCAGCACCACACATGACAAATCAACCACAAAAGCGGTTTTAAAGAGCTCAACCAAATGAACAGACATAAAAACATCCTTCCAGTTAATCTCACAGTGAGATGACGGTGGCGAGACAGGCCTGAGACAAAGAGCATGCTGCCCACCTCAGCGTGACGTACTCTTGCCAGCTTGTTGGATGAAGGTTTGCGTACAAAACACTGTCATCCCATCATCCAGGCGGGCTGCCAGGATGGTCTCGTGTGCAACAGCATTTTAAGAGATTAGGAAATGCTTCTTAACCTGCTTAACACAAAACTACCTTTGGCACAAACACAAGCTCACCTGACCAAATGTGACAGCCACTTCTACAACAGATCACTGCAGGCAAATGCTAGTGAAAGCACAAACTAGAAAGCACAAAAATCACTAACGAGATATCTTTGATATCCCAATCGTTTCTCTTACATAAAAACCAGATTAAAAGGAGAGTCTCCCAATTTTCAATTCAATATGTGCTGTCAACAGCAATGCTACAAAAGCTAGCTATGGGTAAATATCTATGTAACTATCATACAATAGAATTTAATATTTAATAAGACACAAAAACAATAAGGTTGACAAATACATCCACACTGAACAAGCTACCGAACTATAAAAAATGTAGGCAAGCTGCTAGTCGCTAATGTAGCTAAACAAAGCTAATTCACAATAAGCTACTGAACAATAAAAAAATGTAACCAAGCTGCTAGTCGCTAATGTAGCTAAACAAAGCTAATTCACCTTAAACTAGCTACTGAACTATTAAAAAATGTAACCAGGCTGCTAGTTGCTAATGTAGCTAAACAAAGCTAATTCACAATAAGCTACTGAACTATTAAAAAATGTAACCAGGCTGCTAGTTGCTAATGTAGCTAAACAAAGCTAATTCACAATAAGCTACTGAACTATTAAAAAATGTAGCCAGGCTAGTCGCTATTGTAATGTTTATATAAATACATTTATCATTCATTAAATGAATATAAATTGTCATTTATTACACGTCTGTTGTGATGTTAAATATAAAAATTAGGGTAATATTAGAAGTGTCTTTTATTTATCCAAAATAACAATAGTTGCATTGTAATGGTTGATGCCTGCACACTTTTTTACTCACGAACAACCATGTACAAATCACACTGGGACTAATTAAACTCAGTAACACCGCTGGAGTCACATGGCACTTCTGTTCAAATTATACACTAAAACGTGTTCGCAAAGAACCCAAAGAAAGTAAGTTGATGCTATTTGCTAAGTCCATAACAAGAACAGTTATGGACTTAGCAATGTCCTTTTTCCCTACAAATCATTGCTAACATTTACTGCTTCATTAACTCAACCATTTGGTTTTGCTTTTTCAATGAACCAAATCATAACATGGCACACAGTAGGACATTAGCATGTAGCCCCTTGCTACAGCAACAAAACACTATGACTAGCGCTGAAAGGGTTTACACCAGATGCAATTACTTCCTAGCTTCTTTCACTAGCTCATCCTCTTTTCTTGTCCTCCTCCTCTCTATCCTCTCAGCCTCCATTCGGTGACAGATGGGTTTGGGACATCCGGCCGAGGGTCGGGATTTAGGGAAGCGGCTAATCTAAAACAAAACAGCAGTTGGCAGGTACCACCCCCCTCAGCCGAAGACAAGCTGAGTGATTAGAAGAGTTGAGAACACCTGGAGAGGAATACAGACATGGAGACACACACAAAGCATTCTGTTCTCTAGGGCACTGCTTTGTTGGCACTTTTTAGGATTAGCAGGGCCTTCCCATAACACACCTGCACATCAGTGAGGGATGGATGGTGACCATTCGCTTACATAAAGGCTTACAGACAGGAAGAAGACATGACATAAGTGGACTAAGCATGTATTATCCTATATGTGTCATAAAAAAAATGAGGTAACCGAGACACGGTCGTTGCATAATGCTGCTTGGAGTATTATGCCATATCTAATAACATGCAGCAGGTTAAGACAATTGCAGAGCAATTTCTGAAAGAAGAGTCTGATTCATTTGAAGGAATGTGACCAATTGGGAGAGAACGAAAACAAATTATGAAGATTTCAGCTACACCTAACAAGGATTAGTGTTGTGACTTAAAAATTATATAATTTTAATATACTAATAGAGGGAGTTTCACATAGTTTGTCAAGAAATATTAATGTCATATTTCATCCCAAAAACAAGAAATTATTTGTAAATAATAATAATAAATGTATTTATTTAAAATTATATTTAAATGCATTTACTCATATATATTCAAGTTATTATTATGAAGTTAATTTATTAAATAATATCTTTACCATTTACTTATACTGTTATAATAGTTTGTAATGTATATTATAAAAGTAAACATTATTTTTATATTAAAATTGATTATTTTTATTTTTTGTTAATTATTTTGTGTTAAAATTATATTTCACACAAAGAAAATAAAAATGTGACTAAAATGAAGAAATATTAATGTCATATTTCACCCCAAAAACAAAAGAAAAAATAAATTATATTTAAATAATAATAAATTAGTTTATTTTAAATTATATTTATTATTGAAATTATATTTATGAAATTTAAAAAATATATCTTTATCATTTCAATGATATTTATAATATACATTACAAATATTATAACATCATAAAAATGATTCAAATTAAATTTATATAAAAATTCATTAATTAAAATTATATTTCACAAAGAAAATTAAACTTGTTTTTGAGGATTTTCTGTATTATGACATTATTTTGAGTATATATATGAAAAATGAATATACATGAAAATTACAGATAAATATATTAAATATAAATATAATTCTAAAGTACATTGTAATTTAATAATTAAAAAAAAAAAAAAATGTATCCATCTATCCACACATGTAGATACATACATATATTTGTTTGTTACTGCATTACAACAATATTTAGATTTGCTGGCAATGTCACAGATTCTTTATAATCCTAAAAATATTCTTTTATTTTTCAAAATATAATTCCTATTTTTATTTCTATTTTGGGGTGAAACATGACCACTTATTCATGAGATTCACCGACAGAAACATTAAAAAGTTAATAAAAACCCCAAAATGGGTGTTGATATTTGCAGCAGACTGCTCTTCAAAGCATGAGAGGCTCAGGGAGCTCAGAGCAGAAGCCTAACTTGACCTAACTTTCTCAAGCTCAAGTAAAACTCTGTCACGCAGCCAATCCAATCAGGCCAGATGGAAGGCTGAGCCACAGAGGACAATGAGTCTTACCGTCACATACACTCCTTCAGGATGAATTGACAAACAAAGCTGGTTCATTCAGACCCACTCCACCCGGCTAGACTCAAACCCAAAAAACAAGAGCGGGTGTAGAGGAGGAAGATTACACAGACGTCTCCACCTGCCAGCTCTCTGTCAGGAGGAATCAAGGGAATAGGCTGAAAGTCTTGCTTAAGGAAAAGCCATCAGGATTGAGATATGGAGATGGAGTCTGGATGCTCGAGTGGCACATGACTGAACAGGCACATGGACACTAGAACAGAAAAGATGGCTGTGATGCAGTCCTGCACAACACACACACACACACACACACACACACGTAAAGGCACAAACGTGTGGTGTGTCTCTTTAGCCAAGGCCTGTTCACACCAAGCACGATAACTATAAAGCTAAAGATAAAGTTTTAAAAAGTGTTCTCAGTAAAACCGGGGAGACTGAGACTAGTGGCCACACTTTTTGCTCTAGTGAATAACAGTTTATTATTGCATACACAATTCATAAGTGTGGACAAAAACAGCCAATATCCTAATTTTTTTATTATTATTTTTTTATGGTTTGTCAGCTTGATCTCATTAGTATTCATAGGTAATAATACATAATGTTTACATTTAAAATGATGTAAAATATGATATTTATTGCCAGTATCTAAAATGTAAAAGTACTTGCATATGTACAGTTTTAGAAAATCAAATATATATTTACATTATAAATATATAGGCAGATAATAGGTATTTTATAGTTACAATAAGCTTATTTTTTTCAATGATATTTTAATCAATTTATCAAAATAAAAATGTTCTGTCAATTTAATGTAAGCCATATCTCTCAAATGATAAACACAATAATGTAAAAAATTAATCATTAGATGATATACTTAATATATCTATAATTTAGGCAATCAATTATAATGATATATTTAAAATTTAGGCAAGTGAAAAAATGAATTCACCATAAAGTAGTATAGTATAGTACCAAAAGTCACATATTAATAAACACAATAAAATCAGCCTATTATTTCCATAAATATAATATTCTATAACTAATGAGATCAAATGTATAGGTCTACAATAAAAAAAAAAACAACGATATATTTTTCCCACTGGAAGTTCTGTTCCTCTTTTCGTTTCTACAGTACAAAGAAAATACGCTTTGACGAGGTCAGATTTCTCAAACAGGTTGTGGGGAGACAGGACGGATGTTCTTGCTTTTGCAATGACCCCTGGCAGCACCTCTTTCCAGTAAAAGGACCGGTCCCATATGTGGAAGGTGGGAAGTTCCGTATGTCCTTATCAGCAGTAGGGACAGCCTGTTCCCACATTTCCTCCTCCAGCTGAATGGACACGAGAAAGAAAAAACAGATATCTATGAAAACCGGAAGCTCATGAGACTTTACAGGAAAAGGGCCCTTTTCTAGACTTTGTGAAATGTAAGCATAACAAAGAATATACAGTAGTTTGAGATGTGAGAGGAAACTGTAAAGACAGAATAAATGTTTGACTCCTTTTTTTTTTTTATCAGAAACAATATTTGGAAAATCACAACAAATGCTATAAAAAAAAAACTCACCAACACCAATGACTTCCCACACAAATGGCACTTGGGGGTGAATAAAAATACCTATTTAGACAAAACGTTTTAAAAAAAGCAAAAACACAGACATAATGTGTAAAACATCTTTACTAACCACTTCAATGTAAAACACAACAACAAAACCGGTTTGGTGTGAAATAAAAACACTCTTTTGTTCTCTTTTCATGTTCCTCTGAGATTTCATAAAGTGCAGCTGTTGTAATCAACACACCTCTGTGTCCTTTGAACTTGACATCTCTCTTCAGAAAACCCATCAGGTTTCTTCCTTGTGTTATTTAATCAAAGAAAACTAAAACACACTTGGGGTCAAAGGATTTGCTGCAGGCCGTGCAAATGTGTGACTTCAAAAGGCGCTGGGCTTTAAAAAAACAGTTTGAGATAAGAGCACAGGGAGTTTTCAGTTAGCAGGAAAGGAAGGAAAGTAGCTGGGTGGGAGGTTATTAGCCCATCACACCTTTTGAAATACCTCTCTTTTTAAGGAGATTTTGACACTTTAACAGTGTGTGTTAACCCAAGACATTGTTTTTCATTCATCATTTCGTCCTAATTTCCATTGCAAATTTTCAGACTCAACTCTTTTGCAAACGCCTACAAGATTCCATCAGCTCTGATAAAAATAGTGCAAATACTCAGTTATTCATAACAGCGAGTGCTATGAATGTATCATAATTTTTATCAGGCATAGAATTTGTCCACAGGCATTTAATTATTCAAAGATAATAATGATTAGAAATATAATTATAAGATCAGATTAAGGTACAACACTGTAATATTAATTTAGATCTTAAGTATTATTACTTACAGATGGATGGATGGATGGATAGTCATTTAAGTTTTAATTTTTGAGATAGACAGATAGATAGTCATTTAAGTTGAAATTTTTGAGATAGACAGATAGTCATTTAAGTTTTGATTTTTGTGATGGTTGGTTGGTTGGTTAGATATATATAGATAGATAGATATATTGATTTATGTTTTGATTGTTTGTCATTTTTTTTTGTTTTGTTTGAAGTAATTTTAGAGGACAATAAGCATTTTCAATCTTAATATGCCATGTGAGGTTGGAACTAGTTTAGGTTCCAGCCAAAAATAAACAAGAAAGGGGCGAAGCCATCTGTCTTTGGAACCCCCCCCCCACCCTTCCCAAACAACAACACCAACAAAAAAACAGGTGTGAGGGTGCTTTAAAACAGATGTGAATCAGAACGAGTGTTTTAAAGGTCGTGACACGAGCCACAGATTTCATGATAAGTGCATGAGGGATTTATAACTAGAGTAAAATGAGTGAATCCGATTCAGCCTTAAAGACCAAAATGCTTTGAAACAGCAGATAATTCTGGTCCATGAATTAGATTGGCCAAGCAGCTTTCCAAGAGTTTTAATGTTTTCTCTAACCCAGCATTGCTCGAACCAGGGTTTCTCTCACCAGTTCGGAAACTTTCACTTCAGTAAGGTCTCCGACCCACAACAGGTGTATACCTATCTTTAAACTTTCCGCTCCTATCTATATTTGTTGAAAGGGAAAACCTCTCAACAGACGTTCCCCTAAATTAAAAAAATGGAGCAAGCTTCTTTTGTGCAGGTGGCACTGCAGAAACAATATGAGCGAGCTCTTTTCCATTACTCCATCTTTATCTTTTTTTTTTTTCTTCCTTGTACAGAAGGTCAGAAGGAATTTCCTCAAAGTGCTCTGATTCAATGCCAACCAGGCCAGCTAACAGGAGGAAGAACTAGTCCTCTGATGTCTGTGGGGGAGCTAAAGATAATGTTTACCTTCCCTTGCCTTGTAAGCAAGCAACCACTTTACCATATGTGGGTCTTGCAAGAACCTGCATGTGCACTAATCTATAAACAAAGACACATGCACGAGCAGGTAGCCTAACACAACTGCTTTTACACAGGCACACATGCATACATTTCTATTATCTTCTCTTTGTTCATGAGTTGGTTGCTCTAGCCCTTTTTTGGTGCCCCACCAGAGACAAGGGGCTTGTGTTGTGCACAGAGAGGTCACAAGCACACCTGCTGTCTGTACGAGACACACAGGAAGTGGTTAGAGAAGTTTGGTTGTAATTTTTAGCAACAACAACAGTCACATGCTGGAATTTTTTGTTGTGTTTATGAAAAATTCTTTATATATAATTTGAAACGTATAATGAAAATGAAAAAGCATATATGTAATCAACCAGTGTGGTTCGTAAAATCACAATCTGAATGGCTAAAAATGGCTTTTAATCATCTATCCACGGTAATGGTAGTCACTAAACCTCAACGACTCTAGCACATATAGTTCATAAAGCGTGTCAGCCACATCTTTTTTTTCTTTGGGAAACTGGTCTTTTGTTTTCACCACTGTTTGGATGCATTGTTTTTATGTAAGACTGTCAAGAAGAGTTAAGCAGAGCTGCCACAAAAGAAAGATGTGGTACGCAAAAAAGTAAACAAGAACCGCTGGGCCCTTCTGTCGATCGGCTCTCTGCTTCCGTCTGACCTCCACCCAGAGGAAAGCCACAAGGCTGCGGCTGATTGAGAAAGAGTAAACAAGGCTGCGAGTGTCTCTGAGGACACTTACTCGGCCTTACGTGCACATGCACAAACCATTCATGCTGCCTGGGACTTAATCACGCCAGAGACTGTAATTCATTCATAATGGTCTATATTTACATAATACATGGGATGCAGCAGACACAACCCAATCTGGATACTGTAAAAATCTTTGCATGTTTGTCTGTTCTATCAGTCTCTTTCCTGATATGTCCTGCTCGCAGCTGTCAAAACATGACCGCAGCTGTCCTCTTACCATGACTTTTGGGTGAGAATGCTGTATGATCCCTCAAATCCCATCCAGCCCCTCCCTCATCCTGCTTTGTGTCTTTTCATCTTGTGTCCTTTTTTTTTGCATTGTTAAGTCCAGTGTTCTTATTCAGAATGACACAGCTGGATGTCTTTAAGCTAAAATGAAAAAAAGAGGGATTTGGCATGTCCCCCCCTGCAGGCCAGCGGAAGTTACCACTGAAGTGAGGACCACCGGGGTTGGGTATCCTTCACACAGACGATCCCTCGGCTTCCTCGTCTGATCCATCCACTTGATGCGTCTGTTGCAGAAGCAGGACCTGGTTGTCCAAGCAAGTCCTCAATTTGTCTTCAGTCAGAGTAAGACGCTCCTCGAGGACGGCAACGGTCTGAGAGAAGAGAATCAACAGTTAAAGTTGTGGTTGCATTTCATGGCCAAAAAGGTCCATTGTTTATTGTCAATAGTGTAGCTTCCAATGCAGTCAGTGCAGTTAATTTGTGAAATCTGCATGGAAATCTTTCACCCTTACACAAAATTCCAGATTGAAATGACTGGATTTGACTAGAAAAACAAACTACATCTGATCTGATTTGCTCTGTAGATCTACAAAAACAGAACTAAGATGACCTAAAAGTGGTTCACCTGGGTCAGGATGTCCAACTGCTGGACTATGTTCTCCAGAGTGCTAGTAAGGCTTGATTGGATACCCGAGCGCTCCTCTCTAGATGCTGTCATGCCGCCAGCAAACCTTTCTTCTTGGTCTTCATCCTCCTCTTCTCTGTGTCGCGTATGAGTTCGACCTGGACCTGAGATGGGCTGATCTCTGCCGTTTGTTGCTCTGTCATGGCTTCTTACATCCTAAGGAATGAGGGTACCACAATTAAAAGATCTGTTATCATTTACGGTTATCATTTATCATCATGGCCCAAATCTGTATGACATTCTTCTGTGGAACACAAAAAGAGATGTTTAGCAGAATGTCCCAGGTGCTCTTTTAACAATAAACACCTAAAAATAGGTCACATTTTTGGTCTGATCCTCGTTTTAAATTATGGCTTCACAAGATTTTTAAGGACTACTTTTAGCGTACTTTTTGTGGTTTTTGGAGCTCAAAACATTGGTCTCCATTCCAAGATTTACCTTTAACTTTGGACTCCAAAACTATTTTGGCCGAAACTGAAATTTATTATTATTATTATTTTTTTTTTTTTTGCAGTTTCAGGCTGAATATTTTCACTTGCCAATATTTCAGTGCATGGTTGGTGGCGATAGCCTCATAGGCAGCAGTAGCGTTTCAGATGTCCCGATTTCGAATCCCGCCTCATAAACCTTTCCTGATCCTGCCCCCCCACACCTCTCCCACTCACTAATTTCAGTGCATCACTAATTTTATGTAACAACATTTATTTTTTTTTGTTTTCTGCGGATGAAAGATCATATGGGTTTGGATTGACATTAAGGTCATTAAATGGTTTTATTTTTCGGGTTCACTGTGGTATCAACAGGAAATGTAGAAACCACATCAACATCATTTTTTTTGCTAATAAGATCTGATAGAAACATGGAATCAGTACATGGGCCTCTGACCCGATCATGCATACAACCAAAATCCTGACCAGATCCAGAACAGAGAGACAAAACGAAGAGAAGGAGGGAGGGTTATACATTCCTGCCCTAATGCAGGAAGAAAATCGATTGCAGCCCCTTACTTCCTGTGCAGCATACTGACTTCAAAGCGCAGGCCTGAGAGACAGCATCATGCCCTAGGAAAGGAGGGGAGGAGGTGAACAAAGCTGTCAGTGTGTGGAAGGGTCCGTTCTGGGGTCCTCCAGCACCCACCAACCACATCTGGGCAACATCTGCTAGCCTCATTTACACACTTCACGCTCAGACCTTGTTCACGCTACGCTCCAAACCTTGTATCTTCTTCTGTGTATTCTGTAACCTTGTGGACAACAGCACTTGGAAAATATTGTCTGGGCTAGTAGCAGTAACATGTCATTTGTAAAAATCACTGAAAGGTGAGGGTCAACGTGTATTCATGACGTTAAGTTCAATCTCACATCTTTGGGACTAACTATGGATGGGAATCATAAAAGTTCTGGCTCAGATTCCTACACTTAATGGTTCCAGGAAAGTTGTGATAAAACGGAAGTAGTGACAAATCTTTTGTTCTGTATTGTGACGTTCCTCTGAGTGCAGTGGATTATCGTAAAAGAAGAAGCGTAGAGTAGGATTTGGTTCCCACCGGTTGTTGATTGTATTTAGAGATTTTGAGGCCACTGCATTCAAAAATAGAAAGGCAGATGAAGGTGCCACCAGAAAGAAGCTTATTATTTTTACCAGAAGGTCAAGTTATGATATTTTGATTTCAAATTATTGTCATTTAAAAAAAAAAAATGAATGAATGATTTTTTTCACAACAAGACCATGCAATTACAAAGATAAGGTGCATTTTAATTACATGCTGATTCCAACAATTCTATTATTACGCAAAGAAAAAATATTTAGATTTCATTGTATGGATGAATTGTTCAGAATAACGTATGTTTAGAAAATAGGGTGATTGTTCACTTAACGCTGACTTTAATGATAATTTTAGTACTTGGAAACATTAAATGTTTGGAAAAAATGCACTTTCATTGGCAAATAATGAGATCATTTAAACACAAAATAATTTTAAAGACACTTTTAGGTAACAAACATGCTATCTAATAACTGGCCTTAATTGTATATTAAGTCTTTGTCTAATCATTTTTTATAAATAATTGCTTAAGTTAAATTGTGCAAACTTAAATTGCGAATTGAAAATACAGCAAATGGAAACACATCAATTTTGCACAAACTTCCATATATAGCAAAAAAAAAAAAATTGTATATGATCAAATGAGGTGAAAAATAAAATTTTGTAAAACTGCAATGTTTTTTATTTATTTTTTTTGAAATTTTTTTTTTTTTTTGTCAGATAAATTGGTGTAAGTTGATAATTATTTGTTGTATTATAATTTTTTAGTGTAATATAACCTTGGGCCGCTCTCGAGTATAAGGGTCTTTGTTTGCCGTTAATGCTTATTTAACGACATATATGCTGTAACTCCCTATTTACACCACACACGTCTGCAGTGCATTATGGCTCAAACACAATGGCCACTCTAGTCACTGCTTGTGTTTATACCGGCCGTCATTTCGCCATAGTTTTTTATCAACATTTATAAAATATTGCAGAAGTTTTGCGCAAATCTGTAATAGAAGTGCACCTAGTGATGCTGTATGTTTTTGACCCATTCAAATGAATAAAGTAGTTGTATAGTATGGACACAGATCATATTGGTTTATTGCATAAGAAAATCAATTATATGATTTTTCTAGGGCTTTCTAGAAAAAAATTGGATAAAACCTTTAAAAGCTCTAACATTAGATCTTTGTTTTGTCATATCTAAGCGCACATAACACTGGCTTACCAAAGGAGAAAGGTCAGATTTATCCAACTGTCTCTTACTCAATGAGCTTTGGTTGGGCAAGAAACTAGTCTGTGGTGCAGGGTGAATGAGTGACCTCTTCCTGATTGCTTCACCAGTTGCCATGACAACAGCGTACCTGTGGTTGCTCGCAAAGAGTTACACTCATTCTGTTCCCTTGGTGGCAGTGCAAGCGAAGAGAAGAGAATGTGCACCTTATTAACAACTGCTGTGTTCAGTCAAAACCGTGTTGCAGTCTGAAGTGGGTACAGATGGGTCATTACATTTTGTACATATTCATTCAGCTCCGAGGCCAAAACCGAGGGTCTTTATGCCAGTGCAGATATAATTTATGTCAACAGGCTTACTGGCCGTTAAGCAGGTACTTCACTGGGCCATTGGGAATATTTATGAGCTCCCTCAACAACACCGAAACCCCCCAACAACCCTTTGAAATATCACTCAGTTACTCAGTGAACACCCGGGAAATGGAGCATAATGACTGGATACTTGACAAGATCAGAGCAGCCGCTGAAGTCGTGTCTGGTTGGATGCTCATTAAGAAATGGGAAGACACCTTCTCAATGGTCTCCTCACAACAATATTGGCTCCTCATTAGCACTAATATAAGAACGATGTGTCCGTGCCCGTGAGAGAAATGTCAAATCGTCCTTCATTTGATGTAAACCAAGATTGTCCTCAAGGATAGGCACTAAAAGTCCAAAAATGGTTAGTTTTTATTTTTGAACTATACGGCTCCTCTCACTGCAACTAAGCCACTGAATGATCTAGTCTTGTGACAGAAGATTTTCCTAGTCACAGGATGCCATGTAATATCATTAAAGTGAGCTGTCTTGTACAAGGAAAAGTTTATTGATATCAAAGTAGGCACTCTTTGACCTGCTAGCCTTTTCATACCTATGTGTTTTTTTGTGTTGTTATTCTATATCTCTTTTTTTTTTAAGTGTTTTTGTGTGTATTAGGCTGGTTTCTGCTGTGTTAAGTATCTGCTAAAGGCTGGCTAATGGGGTTTAAGCTAGTATCTGGCTCCAGTCGCTGGACGGATTAAGTTTCATATTAGCGTGTACATGTCCTGTGCTTCCTGCACTATTAACAGCGTTGATAGTATTAAAGTTGGGAAGGAAATGAGAGCTAAACCTACTTATTTCACCATTTCACTAGCACAGTTTGTGAGATCATCTGTGAATCCGAAACGGAACCTGAAATGCACCTCAATAAGACTGTAAAAAATTAGGATTCAATTTAGACTCTGAAGCAACTTTTAAAAAAAGGCAATCATGTTTCACATTCAAAACCAATGCCTAAACATGCTGTTGTTCAGTGTTTTTAAGTGAATATTTTTTCCTGTGCTGATTTAGCAGATAATGAATAAACTATTATTTTAAAAGAGCATAATATTAAAAGATATTAAAAGATTGTATTATTTTAAATGTAATTCATTTTTAAACCTAAAACACCCTCTTATTCTCAAAACAAATAGTTTACAATTAATAAAAAGTACAATTATAAATTATAAAATATAAATATTCACACATACAGTATATAGAAAGTAAAAAATTTATAAAACTGCACATTGTACACTTTTAGAATATTACAGAGAATATTATTTGCAGATAACATATACACATATATACACACACACATACATATATAGATATATATATATATAATATATATATATATATATATATATATATATATATATACACATACACACACACACATATACACACACACACACACATACACATACGTTTAAGCCAGGGAATGATAAGCCAGTTGCATTACAGTCTGGATAGTCCATCATAGTTTAAAATCACTGCACTGCTATGTCATGTTATCATATTTGCACATGTCCTATTTCAATGATTACGATGCTGGCTATTTTTGCAAGCCAACTCTGACACTTCTTTATGCTATGGTGTATCTGACCCCTCATGCTGGCTGAAAGAGTGGAAAAGTGAAACCAACACTTGTCACTTCTGAATGTAGGCTACATCCTGTCAGGGGACCGAGACCACAGCTGTCTGCAGCACCATGAGCTTCACACAGGAGGTCAGGTGATGGGTGAAGCCCAAAGAGGACCTGCTTTTGCTTTGGTGTGCATCGGTGCTCAGGAAATGGGCTTTGAAACGGGTCTTTGTCCCTAAATGAGGAACACAAACTTCCGAGATGAACACACACGCGTGTACACGCAAACCCTGACCCTGGGCTTCAAAAGCAGAGCTGTTTGGTTAGTCTTCCAGATGAAAAGATAGAAAACATAAAGCCGTACTGAAAGACTGGAATATCAGAGATGGCTCCCACACGCTATGGTAGGGGAAGCAGACGCTTCCTTTTTCCCTCTCCGTCTGTTCTTGTATCAAACCACTTTTCACTCGCCCACATGTTGGCTTCAGGGTAGATTCATATCCTTTTCAGATATACCACAAAACTGCAGCATTTTATAACCAGCTCTGTGACTAAGTGGTTATGTCACATTTCGATTGTGACTGAAATGTACGCCCTTATCGAGAACACACAACCAAACACTGCAATAAAACCCGCAGATCTCTGTCAGTACCCTCTCATCTGCTCTGTGTTCACAATAAGTGCCGATACTGCCAGTGACCTGAAACCACTAAATGCCAAGTCCACAGGATATGATATAACTCGCTTATGCAAACCAGGCTGCACTGACTATCCTGCTTCATCAATCTGGAATAAAAACAATGGGTTTAAAAACAATCAGACAGAATGATGTAATATCATTATGGGATTCTTTGTAATTCATTGAATTAGAATTGAAAGTATGAATTTGAATAGTGGAACTCAAATCAAAAGCCCTTGTTTTAAGAAAAGGGGGATCCCTCTACAAAAACGGATAAAGAGGGACGACGAATGCGATTCCTATCGGAGGCACGGTTTCAGATCCCACAGACTGGATGAGTCATCAGGCGCATTTGCGCACACACACCTAAATGGTTCTAACCGCCCCAAAATCAGGTTGAAGGAATCACAAAACCAAAATGTATGGAAAGTGAAAATAACATGTCTGTTGGAAAATACATGTTTATCAGATATAATGGAGGGCATGTCTTTGTGTTGTTGGGTGACATTGACGTGAAGGAAGGCAGTCGTAAACATCAAATGAACATCAATAACCTAATAAACTCTCTTAACAATCAAAAAATTGGTAAATTAATAATTATTACTGATAATAGTAAATACTATAAATAAAGTACAATACATAACATTTTATAAAATAATAATTTATTAGTGTATTTATAGTAGTAATATATAGTATATTTGTAATATAGTAAAATATTGTGAAATATTAATTCAATTGAAATTGTTTTCTATAAATAAAGTACAATATTTAGTCCTGTGACGCAACGCTGAATTTTCCGCATCATTACTAGTCAGTATGTCATTTTGATCCTTCAGAAATCATTCAAATCTGCTGATTTGCTGCTAAAGAAACATTTCTGATTATTATCAATGTTGAAAACAGTTGCTTCATATTTTTGTGGAAGCTGTGATATTTTTTTCAGGATTCTTTGATGAATAGAAAGTTCAAAAAGAACAGCATTTATTTGTTTACTGTCACTTTTGATCAGTTTAAAGCAGCTGAATAGTCTTTGACCCCAAAGTTTTTACTGTTTTCCTTTGAAAGAATTAATACTTATACTTGAAGCCTGAGAATCCCTTTTAGCTTTGCTGATACTGTAGCTTTGCTTTTTACCACAAAGAGTTTGAAAAGTACAGTAAAGCGACCAAGGTCTTGGAAACGTCCATCATTTCCCTATCCAGCAGTTTTTTACAGCATTTAAACAGCATTCATTTTACACTCAAGAGTCTGTGACTCACGGTGCTCGGCAGAGGCGTGATGGAAAAATTCAGCATTAAATAACCTCGCGAGAGTAACCAAAGTTTGTTGCATACCGCCTGAAATGCTTGTTTTGTCTGGGACGTGGTTCCTTTTTTGTTACTGTTTGCGCCCTGTTGCCTGGAATGCAGGCAAGGTTAAACATACAGGCTGCGTTGTAGGTGGTGGTGGTGTCAACTGAGGATGTGTAGGTGGAAATTTAGCCCCTCGGAGTAGGCAAAGATGAGTCACTGCAAGAAAACTGAAGGTTAAGTCTTGAAGGTGCAGTTTATGCACTATTTTAATTTGTCATAAAGACACAAACAGAAATTCATTTACTATCCTCGGGTTAACTGCCACTGTAGGAGTGGATAAAAATATAGATCTTAAAAACAGACTTTGCATGACATATAGTTGGCCTCAGTGTTGGGCAAACTCAGAAAATCAAGCTAGCTAAGTTATAAATTATCCTTTACACAAAGTAGCTGGGTACAGTACAAGCTAGGGCTGGGCAATATGAGCAAAATCTTATATCACAACATGAGTAACTCTATTTCACAGCAACAATATCACAATATAGTTACTTTTATGATATAAAAATTTTCGATACCATTGAAATTTCATGATTCATGTTACCAGTGTCATTATCACAAAAAGACTAATACTAGCCTAAATTAAAAAGAAAACAAAAACTCAAGCTCAATGAAGACAAATAAACAGTCAGCGAATAAATAAGAAAAAGAAACTAATTACAAGCAATAGGACAAACAAACTACAGTAGAACAATTAAGAAATGCTACATACATTGTATAAAGTGATCAAATGTTTAAAACACTGCATATTCTTCACTGTGTGAATCAAATATATATTTATATTTAAATAAATTGAATATATTTAAATACATATATTTCTTCTTATTAAAGTTATAAAAGTGATTTAATCAAGAGCAACGAGAGATTTTCTCTCTTTTGTTATTTGATTAACAAGAATGGTAGACAGTAGGAATATAAGACTGCTGTCACTTTAAGAGCTACCCAGATCCAATATACTGTTACACATGTTTTCTTTCTCAGCTGTTTGCTTTCACTTAAGACCTAAAAGTACTGTGTTTACAAAGATACTTGGAAAGACTGGCATTTTGACACATACAAGTGTGTAGTTAACTGTTCAAGGACTATAAAACAGCAAAAATAACTCAATACTCCCAGTTCAATACTCCCGCGCTTTATTAGCACCTTTATTATCTCTGACAGCGCACGCATATAGCGAAATGAGTTCACTTTCACTGCTGATTGCATTTCAGTGGCTTAAAATCAATTGTGCTTAAAATGTTTAAATGCTTAAAAACACATACAAATGATTAGTTTCCGTGACCACTTATCACAGCAATGTCACATGAGCAAGTAACTATGATAGAGACAAAAGTCCAAAATCTCAGTTAATCGTCTACTGGCATATAGTCCACCCTAATACATAACAAAAACATGCTAAATGCTACAGTTAGCCTTCTTTTTGATTGATTAATTCAGATTAAGTTTCTATTTTAGTCAGAATGAAATTTACTAACGTTTTGCTAACTCAAAAGACTGATTACTTCATGAATCGGACAGTGGTGTTTCTGAATCAAAAAAGCTGACACAATACAAATTGCCATAGAAAATATAACATTGCAACAATGTTGTTGCAACACTGTCAATGCTACATAATCAATGTAATAAAGAGAATAAGCAGAAGAAAAAGCAGAAAGTTGCAAAGGCAGTGTACAGTTTAAAATCTACAGCCTAATATAATCCATGGCAGAGCAAAGTGTGTGTTTGGCTCAGGTCAGCTCACTTTGGTGCTGCTTCTAGCAGATACAAATTGATGCTCATTGTGGCAGCCATAATGTTTCAGAGCAGGAAACCATTAACATGGCATTACGCTGCGGATGGAGGGCAGGAAATTAAATTCGGCTGTCTTTGAGTAACTGATGTCACAGTTCTCCCTGTGGGTAATTGATTATTACTGCCTTCCGCTGGCTAAGAGCACCGTGGATGTGGGTCATGCAGGAATGGGGAAAACAGAGAGAGGTATGGTGAGCTTGAGCCTGAATGATTCATTCACTAAAAAGTCTGATTCAGATCTCGAATTCAACTCACTGAATCAATCTGGTTCCAACAGTTTACAGTTATCTGGATTCCAAGAAAAGTTATTAACAATTTCAAACAGCTTCAGTCTGTTTCTCACGCAAAGCTACTGTATAGCCCCTTTCACTCTGCGATTCCGGAAAATACATGGGGAATGTGTTCCGGGAATTGTTCCCGGGTCGCTAGATTTTACCCCTTTCACACTGCCAGTGATTACCCGGGATATGTGCGTGCGTTCACACAGAAGCCGTAAAGGTCCCATGAAGACATGTGATATCAGGGTGTGACGTGTAATATACGAGTCGAAAACGCTAGGCACGTTAACTTTCACTTAAGCTGGCGAACGATCTCAGCTTCAGCGTGGAAAGTGAGGAACTAACTGATCTCTGCTTCGTTACAGTTTGCACATATTTGTTTCGTCGCGAACGTTGATCTGCCTTCAAAACACCTGCCAAAAGAGTTGCGCGGTAACATGCGTCATCACTACAACATTCTGGGACTGAACCCGGCAATAATACTAGGTCCCCAACCCGGGATCAATCCCGCAATCAATCCTGGGACGTGTTTGCATTCACACAGAAGGCGACCCGGCAATGTTCCGGCAATTTTCCGGGTCCAACGTGCAGTGTGAAAGGGGCTTATGGCTTAAGAAGACTAATATAATTATCAATAAAACTGGCTAAACAGTGGCAAAAAAAAAAAAAAAAAAAAAATTTCATAGAATATATAACATTGCAGCAACATTGCAACAATGTTGTTGCAACACTGTCAATGCTACTTAATCAATGCAATAAAGAGAATAAGCAGAAGAAAAAGCAGAAAGCCGCAAAGGCAGTGTAGAGTTTAAACTCTACAGCCTAAATATAATCCATGGCAGAGCAAAGTGTGACAGAAAATTAAAAAAACACTAGCTGACCAATGATCACCAAATCACCGTGCTTATAATGTACAACCCTACTGATCTTTCAGCTAATGATTAACATCAGGGTCAACAGCCCACTGCCTGTAAAAGCTTTGCTATCAGCAGGAGATATCACGCAGCCAACTGACACCTCATTGAGACGTGTTGGATCCAACTCTCATTGGCAAACTGTTCACACCGAGAGAGAGAGAGAGTCCACATCCTCCCTTCTGCTTTTTGTGGCCTCACAATCAAACGCTGTATTATGTGTGGGAGAAAAAAAAGATAAGAAAACACTTGCACAAGGTTAAATGAGGACATGATGTCCTACCATGCTGTAAAAATGTTTGACACAAAAAGGCAGTGTGCTGTACATGTGGCACATTGCGCAGACATAAGTGACAGAGGGAGATCTAGTGGTGTTAATGGCGCTGTCATATAAAAATCTCATAAAATGTGTGAAAAGAAAGTGGGACTAAGGTTATATGGCAAGCCAGTGGCTGAATGTCAAACATAACGATGAAAGTTGCCAATACTGTTTAATATGGCCTGGTCGGAACAAAATACGCTCCCATGTTCTGGCAAAATGATGCCCAATATACCACATGTTGATGTAACCTAAAAAAAAACTTAATGTAACAAATAATAAATGTAATTAATTAAAAATGATACAATTTTACAAAAATCATACATACATAAAATTTCTAATTTATATCTCATATATATAGTTTATATTTACATATTTGCTGCCCACGATGCTATTGCCGCCAACAAAAAAAAAAATCTTTAATTTTTAAAAATATATTTTAACAAATTATTAAAAATGATGATGATAATAATAATAATAATAATAATAATAATAATTATAATTATTATTATTATTATTATATAAAACGGGCAACAAATTTGAACTATTATATAAAACAGGCAACAAATTTTAACAATTTTTATCGTGGTGTCTAAAAAAAACACAGCTAATAGCACAATATGCTGCAAATGAATAATTATTCTAATAAAAGTAACAATTGGCATGTGAAATACATAATATTTTTTATTTTTGTCCTTTTGTCCCACCGTCACCATCCTCACTGCACTTCCACTTATTTTAAGGTTCAGTCAGCACTTCTGTTTCCGATCTCACCCCCTCCTCTTCTCTTTCTTCCTCTATCTCCATTAGCCACTTCTGCTTTAACTCTTGCTCAATGTCAGTTGTGCACAGCTGTAGCAAAGACAGAGCCAGAATACTGTGGATTTTCCAATTAAGAATGGGACAATGTGGAAAAACTGCCTGGTCCAAAGCCCGTGGATTCTGGACTGATCCAAATGCATATTAGCTACAACAGAACATTGCGATTAGTAAGGGATGAACCGCAGTTCATGAAGACAAGACGCGATGGTGCTGAAATGATATGTGTTGGCGTCACCTCAACTGCTGTTAGATGTGAACTCACAAGAACTGCTGCTGTGAAGTAGAATTCTGAATGCTAAAATGGGAAGTAGGTTGGGAAGGGAACAGAAGCTGAGTGGCGGCAGCCCTGGTGTTTAAGGTGCACTCGATAATTGAAAAGTGGTGTGGCAATTACTGGAGACTTGCTGGTGTCAAAAGACCTGCTTTGAAATGCTGCGGATATTCTCTCAATCCAAGTACATAACAGAGAGCTGCTCCATGTATGCTTTAGATCTGTAAATGATCTGACCTGAGCCTCATCATCTTTATTTTCTGTCATATGAATATTATAGCTGTTTTTCAAATTATGGCCAATAAATATCTTTACCATCCTGCCACCTACCACAATTTGATAAATAATATGTAAATAAATAAAGCAGATACAATTATACATATAAATGTACATGAAATTAAATCAATTTATTTATTTGATATTTTCTTATATATTTATTTACATATATTTTATATTAATTTTAATATTGTATGAGAAAATATAATTTAAATTTAAAATATAAGCATATATATATATATATATTATTTGAATATATGATTTTAAATTATAATTAATATTTATTTATTTATTTTTTTATTGTATAAATATAATATTTGAATATTAAAATAAATAATGACCTGGAATAAATGTATATTTTGAATAATATAATATTTATTACATTCAGAGAGAAAACAAATTTCATTGAGAAATTTTACTAATAAATTATTTAAATAACATATACATATTTAATACATTTAAATATAAATGTAATATAAAAATATATATAAAGATTTATAAATACAACTTGATAATAAATGTAAAGAATTCAAACATATTTTTAAGATTAATATTTTATAATATTTTTAGATTTTTATCTTATATTTTCACACTTTTTATATTCTATTATATTTATATTATATTATTTTATAAGATTTTTATATTATATTATTAGAATATATAAAATATAATTCCTCATAATATATATATATATATATATATATATATATATATATATATATATATATATATAAATAAAATTTAACTGTTCAATGATATATCATTTTCATATTTACTACGGAGTATAAGAACTGTTCTTGCACTTTCTCGCCTGCTTGTTTTTCTGCTCCCTGCTGAGTGTAATACTGGCAGGCGGGCTGTGTCCCTCGCAGAAGTCTGCTGTGAGTCTTTTCGTATCATTAACCTATTTTAAATCCGCTTTCAAAGAATTAGGCAGTTTTTTAAATATTTACCCCTCTCTGCAACACATGCCAAATGACGCACTCAGCTGGCATGGAAGAAAATCATTTCCCCATTACAGTGCTTAATACACAAAACAAATAAGCAGAACCGGTCAGAACATAAAAAGCCCTAACCATGAGCCAGTAATGAACACCAACTGTTGTATTTAATCTGCAAATCAGTGGATCAAAAAAAAAAAAACACATACAAGTCTCCCTTATTTTGAATCATTTTTCTGAATTGAAGTGGAGCATGAATTCTCTCACTAATCCATGCTTACAAGCTCTCAGCACTGCAGAAAATAGAGCGGCCAGAGTGAAAGTTCAGCCGTTTGATTGACAGCTACAGCAGCAGGTGGTGTGGGGTCCAGCTGAGCCTCTGCCCTTCACCAAGCTCCGCCAGGGAGTCTCAGCCTCAGCATGCTGCCTCTCAACTCCACCAGTACTCCCTAAACTGGACAGACAGAACCTTCACGTTAAATCAGCCTGAGATCAACAGGAGCTGGCGACTCTGTTGTGGCATACAGTTCAACCTGTTTCTATTACCCACTTAGAAACACTGTTTCAAAATGCTGATTCAAACGGTATCCGTTTTAATTACACTTCCTTCTCAGATACCTAATTTTAGCCAAGTTATAGAACTGTGTGAATATTTTGTGAAGGCAATCCCAGAATGCACCGCAACAAGTTTAAGATAGTGAAGCCGTTGGGGCCAACAGGCTTTCCGGGAAGCGCACTGACATATAGCACTGTTGCGCTACAAGCATCCCGAGTTCGAATCCCAGCTTGTGGACCTTTCCCGATCCGGCCCTCACTCTCTAAACCCATTTCACTTCCTGTCGTTACTCAACTGCCCAAAGTAAAAGCAAAAATGACAAAAAAAAAAAAAAAAAAAAAAAAAAAAAAAAAAAAAAAAGATGGTGATGCCATCTTAAAATAAATTTTATTCATCTACCTTATTCCTAAACGTGGAAGTAAGGCTATGGGGCGAGATTTACAGTTCATTGGCCTCTGTGGAGAAATAACGCGAAGAATATCAATGTGCAGTAAATGGTAAATCTGTTTGCATTACAAACCATTGTGTTCATAATTAAGATAATACAATACAATTATTTGGTAAGACACACCAATTTGCAGTATCAAGCACCAAAACGAGCGGTTTTGTACAGCTAAAAACAGCTGGAAGCAAATGAGACCAGGCAAATGGCCGCGCCTATTTTTATGGGAATACGGTGGATAAATAAACTTTTATTCGGTTCTATACTGACTATTATCAATAATAAAATTTATTAGTTTTTAGTTATTAATTACTAGTGGATGGACCCAAATAAAATTTCTGGCAATCACTGACAAGCTGATAATTATTTTATGGCAGATAACTGATAAACTAAACTAAATTAAACACAATTTTTGTCTAAATAAATAAAAATACACTAAATTTAAATCATTAGTAAACAAATCAATCATTTTAAATTACGCAAATGAATAATTTGAATTATATTAAAATATTTACATCCTATTTAAATAATAATAATTTATTTCTTTAGCATTTTAAATTATTTATTTATATTTTTTATTTCTATTATTATTTTTATTTTTTATTATTTTTATTTGGATTATTTTTTAATTTTAATATTTTTATATTATATTTGAGATTATATTTAATATTCTGGGACTGGTTAAGGACTACATTTAACAGCATTAATAAATAATAAAAAAATTATACATTAATTAAAAAAGTCAGTTAAAGAGATTAACGGCTGTTGAATGATGGCAAAGGAAATTGAAATGTAAAAATAGAGGAAGTGAGCATGAACAATTAAATACCCAATATAGACAGATACTGATAAATGTCAATATAATAAATTAAAAAGAAATCTCTAATACCTTTCAATAATAATATCCTACAGATATATTCATCCCTAAATTTTAAGTTTATTAGAGTATTTCTCTATTACCTAAGTGTACGTGCAAAATTTAAACTCATTGGAAATCAATACAGCATGTGTCTCCAGATGAACAGTGCGTGGATGCTCTCATGTTCCCTGTGCCGCTGGAGAAATGAGGCATTGATGAGCAAGCAGAGTGGAGATGATATCAGCGACGAGGAGTCTCGGAGTAGTGTCACCATGTGGAAAGGCCACAGGCTCTTGAGCGCGGCATATCTGTAGGTCAACCCCATAAAGCAGACTATCAAGGCTCCCCAGCGCTTCCTCTCATCTGAGCCGGTGCTAGAGGCGGCAGATAACTGAGAACAGCTTCCTGTTGCTCTAAATACGTATGACATCTGCAATTCAAATTGAAAATGTAAAACTATAGGTGCACTCTTTCACTTGCTGTGTGGTGTTGGTGTGTGTGGTTTGCCATGTACGAATCAAATAATGATATTAAAATTCCAGCATAAATGGAAAATCTAGGATATTCACTGTAGACATTGCTTTCTGTGATCAATCGAGGGCCTCTAGCATCCAGTCTCACTATAGGTCAGACATCCGCTAAGGTTATCTGTCTGGCTGTAAGCTGATGCAAGGTGTTGCTCAAGCAGCATGAGTGAGAACAACAGACAGTAAAAGCTTTTCATTCTAGTTCAAGCCGATTAGGCTAAACGCAGAAAAATCACGCCTGTATTGGTCTTTTTCTTTGTTAGTTCCCATGATTTGATTCCTCTGAAAACCTATTAGTCCCAACCCGACAGCTTTAGAGAAGTCTGCTAAAACTTTTGGACTCAAAAAGCCTGTGCACTCTAAGCTAAAGAGAAAGAAAATTACATTTATTCATAATAATAATAATAATAATAATAATAATAAAAAGACTAAATGACCAATTCCAATTATATAGACTCAAAAAACTAATGGTAGCAACAATTGCTGTTGATCAAATGTGAATATTCAGACAACAATATTACATTCAGAAACTGTTAAAAACTAATATAAATTACTTTAAGAATGCTACTTTTTTGATTTCTACTTTTTATTTCCCCACTTTTTAAATTAATTATTTGCTGTCATCTAATTAAGTTACTCTCTAAACAGTAATAAGTTAATCAATGTTAAATATGATTTTTATTAAATCTCAAAATATATTTTAAACAAAATATTTGTAAACTTTGTTTTTACTTTTAATATATTAATATTTTTAAAATATACTTTTTAAATAAAATAATAAAATTGATTTTTTTTAATTGAAATATTTTTAAAAGATGTACATATTTTATTATTATTATTTCAGTAGATAATGTATTACATACATAAAGTATAATATGTATATATTATTACTGATAATAATATAATTATTATTAGCAGTACTAGTAATAATAATATATTTTAAGTATTATATATTGTTAGTATTTATATATTATTGTTGTTGTTATTAATACAATTAGTAGTAGAGATAATAATAATAATAATAATAATAATAATAATAATAATAATAATAGGAATTTCATATTAGCTGGAATAATAATAATATATTTGAATTATTATATATTGTTATTTATATATTATTGTTATTATAATTAGTAGTAGAAATAATCATAATAATAATAGCTGGAATAATTATATTTTATTTTATGTATATCTATATATATTTATTATTGATATTCATATAATTATTATTATTATTATTATTATTATTATTATTATTATTATTATAATAATAATAATAATAATAATAATAATAAAAAAAAAAAATATTATTAATAATAATAATAATAATAATAATAATAATAGGATTTTAATATTAGCCATTTCCCCTTAGTAGCCATAAAAATGGATATGTATCATACCCGACAAAATTCTGCACTCCTAGAATGAAGTACATAGGTCAAGAACAAACAGTGTCATCTGAAAATAGGATAGGATGTTAAACATGACACTTAAGCTCAGACTACAGCATGCTGTTCCCAGAGCAAGGCTAAGTAGACAGCCCATCATTCTCCAGAGAGGAGCAGATAGTAGCATTGAAACCGGAACCGAGTTTGGGCATCTCTGGCATATCACATTCACCTACTACTTGAAAGGTGTGAAACTAGTGGCCAATTTTATCCCTAGCCAAAAATAATCCATGTGCTAGATCGATGCATATCAGTTAGGAAAAAAATTAATAAATAAATCTGGAAGCGAAAATGGTGTGGCATGTCCAGAATGAGCTTTGGGCCTGACACCTGACCCACTGCTGCTTTGAGGGGGTCAATGGGGGTCAAGAGAATGATGGGAAAGAGGACCGGCATGAAGAGACGCAGATGTTTTCCAACAGTGGCCTGGAAAAAATGTAGATGCACTTTGGTAAGTAAACAAGAGATTCACCTACACTCCATTCCTCTGCAATTCTTCCGTCACCTCCCTGAAGAAGGTTAGTTTGAGGTCAAGCAGATGCTCCCTCTGCAACCTAAAGTAAGCGCCACTGTTTACATTTGTGCTTTTGCATGGTAATACTGAAGGTGGTCAGGCAGTGGAGACCCATTACAGCGGTTCACCCGAAACCCAAGGCTATTTACAGTAAGTCAATAAAAGATTCCAGTGTTAAAAGGGGTTGCAGCAGACCAGAGTGGGTGTAAAACAACTTTTTATCATTTTTTTATCTTGGCCTTAGGACAATAACCACAAGTTACAGAACAATGCATGCAACAGAGGACATCCCCGACCCAAAGTTGGTTCAACACTGATACAAACATAGTGATAGAGATAGATATAGAATTATTTATATTTATATTATATTAATTTCAGTTGTTTTTTTTACTTTTGTTACTATCATAAACTAAAATAATTATTTTATATATTAAATATAATATATATTAAATAATTTATATATTACTTATACATTATTAGTAATAGTAGTGCAATAACAATCAGTGTAAAAATTAATACATTTGTATTCATTTTCAAGTATTTCAAAACAATTAGTTAAGAATTATATATTATTTTAAATATTAGAAAATAAAACAAATTAAAAATTATACATTTAATATGTAATTTTAAAATTAAGTCATATTCATACAAAAAGTTTTGTTGAAACTGCAAGAATGACAGTAGTCTTGGTAGCATCAAGAATCAATGAGAAAAGAAATAATAAATCATTTAAAAATAAATATAAAAAATAAATTGAAAAAAAAAACATTCAAAATGCAACCAAAAATCATTTCTTTAAACGATCATTTTAAAAATATATGCATTATAATTCAGATAGACTTTTAAATGTATATTTTTTATGTTGAGGTTACTGAAAATGTTGGCAGGACAAGCAGAAATCTGAATTACTGTCCAGAAGTAAAAGGACGTCACCTGCCTGCTAAACACAACATGCCAAAACCTTCCCAGCATCTCTGAAATCTTCCACTGCCACTGTTGTTGGATGACTAGTTGACCATCCTACCCATCTCTATAACATAGAGTGGTAATTTGAAAGCATATATTTTGTCAAGCCAGATTTAAGTAGTAATGATTACCCACGTCTATACTCCATGCAACTGTATGCATGATGTAAACCCTCCATTACATATAATATACAGTATTTATATATGAGCCTCAGACTCTCAAGTTAAGCCTTAACACATCAGGCTGAGCAAAAGTAAGAAAACGAGGGCAGTGTCAACTCTCCAAAACACAGAGAGAACATTGCAGGACATATGACTTCCACCATGCCAGTCACTTCTAGGGATGCACATCCTGCAATTTGATTCTGGCTAATCCGATTGATCCATGCAAAATCAGGAACATCAGTGAAGCGCTTGTTAAGCGTGTTTCCTAACTCATTGCCCTCACATGAGGTAGTCTGTAAATAGCACAAAGAGAAAGTGGCAGAGCGAGTGGGATGAATGCAGTCTTCATGAGAAATGTGGGGGAAGCGAAGGTGAAGCAAGCGACAAATTTTCCCCCCAGAAGCGGTGCAGGTTTCTAAAAATACAATCATGCAATGGCCAACGAAGAAGGGATAATGAGATTTCAGACAGCTGTAGTGTCTGAATATGCTAGAACTCGAGGTCTGGAAGGATGTCACGAGTCAGGGGGTCAGGAAGATAAAAAGGTATTAGAAATATGTGAATAGTAAAATACATGGTCTTTTTCTGATTTGGGAGGACTGTTATTTCCAAATAAGCCCCAGCTATACAATGTTATTGAGGTTTAGCTTTTCAGAATCAGGCATCTTACCAGATATCCAGATATTGGGGAAAATATTTGCCCAAGTATCTAAATTTTCTACTTTATATGATACAGTATAAAATAAACAAATTATGAAAAGGAAACCTAGATGACATTCAAAAATATATATATATTGTTTTTTTTACAAAAAAATCCAAAGATTCCAAAACTGCCAGTTGGTACCATTCCAGGGCTCTCTAAGGGTTTCTAAACAATGATTTGGGCAAAAAGTGCAATAGAGCAGAGAGATGGAGATTTTTTGTTTTCTTTGCACATAAAAAGTATTCTCATAGCTTTATAAAATTATGGTTGAACCGCTGATGTCACATGGACTATCTTAATGATGCCCTTACTACCTTTCTGGGCTGTGAATATGTCAGTTGTGTTGCTGTCAATATATTATGTTAATACTGCTTTTTTTACATTGACTGGCTTAATACATTTCGAATTACTGCTTGTTATTAGGTTTTTATACAGCAGGATAAGTTTCTTATTAACATCAGAAAGCAATGTAGGTAAATTCACAAATACACGGAAACAAGAGGGTCACTGTGTGGGATTTAATTTAAGCTAAACCCCACTGCTGCACAAATGCTGGATAATCTGCTTTCAAACTTGGTAATACCAAATCAACTGCAAAGTAGCTGTGGGAAACTGCGACACACAATGAGCTTGTCGCTAATTGCGAGCCAGCAAGACAACAGGAATGCTACCATATAACTCGGAAACCAGTGCAGGATTTCATTGGTTTTCATCTTTAAAAATGGTTCAACTTCACTAGATTAAAAAAAATAAAATAAAATACGTTTTTGTATAAAATCTTTTGGCAATTACTGGTTGCATTAAAACCAGCTTGCGAAAATAGAACGTCATGCCAAGGAAATGCATTTAAAGCAGTGTTTGAGGGGTTAAAAGGTCATGTGTAAACAGACTTTAACGCACTTTAAGATAAGGACTGCACTGACCTCAATCTCTTAACATTGCATATTTGGAGAGTGTTTGAGATAGACTTGAATAATGCGGTTGGCGTAGTCGCTGCTCTCGAGGAGGGCGCACGAGGAGGCCCTGTGAGGAATGTGGAGCTTTATGGTTAAGTGCACCTTAGCTGGGCCTTGCCTCCTTTCAAAATTCCCGTCAAAGCCCCCATGGCCCAGTTCAAACCGAAGACTTCCCCTCATCTTCAAGGGAGTAGGTGTGAGGGGTTAGAGGGGACAGAGAATGAGTAATGCTAATACATTTCCCAGAGGCAAGGAAGAATGCCATGACTTGTGCGGGGTTAAGCCTGTAAGACCCGGAAGGGTCGGCAGAGAGGCGCCTGACAGCCCTCGCGAGTCTTCTAAAAAAAAAATAATGAAAAACATTTAAAAAATGGATTTCTGACTTAAAAAATGCTTATGTATTCGGTTGAGGCCAGTTTTCATATGGAAAAGCTTATAAAATTGTGAAAATCTTTCAAATGTAAATTTAAAGGCGGCTCTTCCTTTTTTTCCTTAAATTAAAATAAAAAAAAAAAAAAAAAAACACAAAAGCAAAATGAAACAAAATGAAAAAACAAAACATCAGATGTAGGGAACAATGTGTTTTTCAGGCACCTGGCAAATTAAATATATATTTTTTAAATGAACAAAATAATAGTCAAAACAAATGGCAAAAAAAAAAAAAAAAACAAAGGAAAGGAAAAAAAAAAAACATCAAAACAAAAGAGGTATGTCAAATGAAGGGGAAAGGTATTTCTTAAGACACCTGGCACATTAAAAATACTGTTTTAAAGAGATAGTTCACCCAAAAATAAAAATTGTGTCATTCATTACTATGCATTACATATTATAGACTAGGTACTTTTATAAACAGTATTTAAAAAAAAAATGTTTGTCTATGTATTGATGCTTTAATAAGGTTTCTTGAATATTTTAAATGTTTTTCATAAATAAAGTTATAGGAGTATTATGTCTGTTACCATATTTTTTCAATGACCCAGAAGAGAAAGCAATAAAATACAAAAAGACTACAACAGCTACAATTGCTTTGGGAGAAGAAGGGAAACATTTGAATCGGGAAGAGTGAGATAGAGTGAATGAGATGCGAGAGAAGGGAGAGAACGCTGGTTTAGGAATAGAAATGAATGACTTCCTAACAGGTGGGCCCGGGGGGAGGTGGGGGGGTGCAATTTACCCTCTAACCCTAACCAGCATTGAGTTTCAGCTGTACCTCCGGAGCCCATGACCCTCCTGTACTCTCACTCAGAGGAAGCTGATTTGTTTTCTTACCCCTGTTCATTTCAAACACTCATGCCAAACAAGAAAAAAAAAACATCTTTTTATCTAAGCCTGAGCTCTATTTATCCAACAAACCCAACCAAAACTCACCTCTTCACCACCTAAAAATAAAACTTCCACAACAAATTAACCAAGCGTTTGTGTAGGTTGATTTTTTGTTTAGTTTTCATAGCTGTTTTTGAGCTTAGAAAAATTAGCTCATTTTTTTCCATCAGTGAAAAGTGATGTTTTGATAGCTCATCCTACGCAGTTCACAGAGGCGCTTCCACCTTCCATTCATGCTACGTTAAAAATAACTCATACAGGTGAAGAGGAAAGCGACAGTAAAATGGAGCATCAAAATAAATCATGAAACCATGCATGCAGCACCTCTCTATTAAAGCACAGGGTCATGGAGGGATAACCCGTGTTTTTAATTGCTGTTTTTACAGAGGTTCCACAGCTCTTGAGAGGCCATACTCTAGCTGTGGTTTTAAAAAACATGTAATATGTTTTTACTGAGTAAAAGTACACAAACCTGTTGTTCTAAAAAGAGTGTATATTTAGAATCATATAAAGAAGTGAGTAGGTATTCAAAAGTATTGAGAAGTTAATCTGTTCTTTCATTACGGTGGTTCAATGCTGCCTTGAAATTTTTAAAGGGATCATATGATGCGATTTTTCCTTTCTCTTTGGAGTGTTACAAGCTCTTGGTGCATAAAGTTCTAATAACTTATAAATAAATAAGTTTATTCAGTTAAATAAAAACAAACAATATTAAAATATATACATAAATTTAAAACATCTTACAATTTTACAGTTATATCTGAATGGAAGAGATGGTGTAGATGGACAGCACAGTGAGTGAAATGGAGGAGAGCAGCTCACCATTTGCCTTTGAGGTGTCCCTGTTACCTGCAATAGTACATTCCCACTATTTTTAGAATCAATGTCAGCGGACTGTCAGCGTATTTTAAGCTTTGCCCCTCCGGGCCACCATATACCCTTGAGAGAGCTCATGGAGAGAGAGAGAGAGAGAAATGTCAGGTGAGAGAGGAAAAACAGACTCTAAGCCAGATTCTGATAAAGTCCTTTCAACTCTACACTTAATGTGACAGTGCTCTGTTTTGACAGGTACTTAAGATGAGGTCTGGACTGTTTAGGAACCATCTGCTTTAATGGAGGAAGTGAGATCAACCATGAAGTTAAAGTGCCAGTGTGATTCAATGGATGGAACAGCTCTATTCTAGAACAGGGGTCAATAGCCTTTGGTGGAACTCGCAGATAAAACAGATGAATGAGATGAAAGGGATGGACGACAAACAACATTTAATGGAGAAAAAAAAGAAAGGAAGAGGGGCAGACGGACACAATGGGTGAGAAACCAGATGAAATATTAAGGCGGAGACACTGAGTTCTGGGTGCGCCCTACACTGAATAAGTGATGAACCTGTCCGGGTTCCTGCGTCTTTGATGTGCGAGCGCCTGTTTGTCTGCCAGAGTCCACTGTCTGAGGTCCCTGGGTCAGCGCTGGGGATTATGGGCCAGATGAGACTTTTGCATTGACCTTTTCTATTATCGGCGCTTTCAGAAGAATCCAGAAAATGTGCAATAACGCTCATGCTGCCCACATGACAGTAACAGAAAATTTGCGATAACACGACTGCGGTTGCATAACCATAACACATATTTCGACACTTTACCACCTACATTTCAGCAATGACGAGGTGTGATGTATGTTTCACCATATAGGTAGAGTAAACAGCTCGAAAAATGCACAAACAATGCATCGGATGTCTCTCAATGCAATGCGATTCAAATCAATGAGCACTTCCTGCTGACAGCTCTTGTATTTTTTCCTGAGGATGGCAAGTCACTCTCTCTCTGTGTAAGGCTATCTTTCTCAAAGCTCTCCCGTTGGAAAGTGAACCTTCCCCTGGGCCATTCTATCTTTAGCGATTTACTTCCGTCATGCCACCGGAGCCGGTGAAAGAACTTCAAGCTGGTATCCACACCTCGCTGCCACCCAATCTCCTGCTCTTTACAACACAGGAAGAGGCTCTTTGCCTGCTTCCTGTCTGTCACCCCTACAAGCAACCTTCAGAAACGCAATACCAGGTGGTGCGCACACATTTACAGACCCCCAAACAAACATATACACACTGAGTTACATGTATAATTTAATCATCTAAAGAATATATTAAATAAAAACTGTTCAGCAATATTAGGTTTCATTTTAATTAGTTCACTTGTTAATCTATTTTAAATAAAATAATATACTAATTTTAAATGTGCAAAAATGTAAAAAAGTATATGTATATACACTTTCCACACACTGTTTATATGACACAAAATATGTCTTTAACTACTACGTACTAACATTTAATTAATCACTTGATATAATGCAATTATTGTTTCCAAACATGTTTTACACTGTACTTTTATTTAAAAAAAAAATACCTGTATGCAATTCCATCTATATTTAACGTCTGGAATACATCTAAATTTTTTGCGATACAAACAGACTGTACTCATTTTTTGTTCATGGTACATGGTATAATCTAAAGTGGGACCTATTTATATTGTAAAAAATGTGATAATTCATCCTTGTGGAGCTTCAAGGGTAATGACAGTTTATCATATAAAGAGCAAAAATTACTTTAAGTTTTTTTTAGTATCCGAAGAATTATTTTAAATACTGATATTGTGGTATATCGTAAAAATTACAATTATTCGTAATACAAATGATTAATTCTGTATTGTACTTAAAATAATCTAGAAACAAAACTCCATTATTATTATTATTGTAGAAGTGATTCATTAAACAAATTATTTAGATAATTTTTTACTAATGATTACAATAGGGTCTTTCGCGCCGCGGGAACCTTTTCATAGTACCAGAACTAATTGTGGAACAACCCACTTTTTGGCATTTTCGCACTGCCAGAACTGGGTGCGATTTTAGTAACAGACTGCCTTTTTCGAGAACCAAATTAACTCCTACTCCAGAGCAGGGTCTAACCAGCACAACTGGTACTACCCGTGACGTAAGTAGACATTAATTGGCCAGACGCGTACGAAAATGCCCTCACCCGCCATGCTTTAAAACGCTGTGTAAACATACTGTAAACATTGTGTCAACTTATTTCGCAAGTATGGAAAACAGCGATAGATGGACGGACGCTGAAGTGCAAGCGCTTGAAGCAAATGTAGCACTGCCAGTTGTCGTTGGAGATTCTTAGTCCTCCTTTCCATTCTTTCAATCGTTTTACGTATACATCGACATTCCATGTCCATTATTGTGAAACCCACGAGACACATCAAAAACACAGCTTTGATCACAGCGTCCTGCATCCTCCTGTGGTTAACATTGTTCTTCTTTGTTTTCGTTGTTGAACGCCACGCACAAATGACATCGCTGTCGACCGGCTTACGTCACTTTCTAGTACACAGTCGGTGCGAATGCAACCCTTCAAATGGTACTGGGAAACAGTTCGCGATAAGCGTCCCAGTACTTTAGTACTGTACATTTAGTTCTGGAACTAAAGCAGTGCAAAAGGCCCTAATTATGAAGGTGTACCGTAAGTATTTTTGATTAAAAAAAAATACTTGAATAGTGATATAATTTTCAGTATATTAAGATATTTTGTAATTGGATTGCAACTAATTCAATCTTTTTTGCACTGTACAAATGTTCAAAGAAACAAACATGTCGATACAAGTGAGAAAAGGTTTAAATATATTGATATAGAATATTTGTATATTTTTTTAATAAAAACGTAATGTATTTTATTTTTTACATCAGAACGTTTGTATGAACTGATTAAAAGCGGTGGGAGTGGGATACAAAAATTTGTCCACCAGCCTTAGGAGTTCTTTGACGCATGCTAATACTTGTCTTGACTTGAGTGCTCTCGGATCATTTGGGTCTTTCATTGCTATTCAGATGCCTCTGGAATTTCTCATGTCATCTATGCATTGAAGATCTAATGCTTCAGGGAGTCAACAAGGACGAAAATGCTGAAGAGTTCCACCAACTGAAGAACGCATCACTGCACACACACTCACTGACTGAGAGAGTCAGTCAAGAGGAAATGATGGCCGGAAGCGTCACACAAAAAGGCGCCACGGGTCATACTTCTCTTTGCCGTCCACTTCCTCCTGTCTCTGCTCCCACGCACGAAAGGCAGGGAAGCAGAATGAGGAAACTCTGCCCTAAGGGACTGTGGGCTGCTCGGGGCCAGATAATGACAGGGTTTCCCTGTAAATGTGCCTTGACAGGTCCGATTCAGAAGGGCATCCTGGACTGGAATGAGCCAACGTAGTTAAGTGTAAATGGAAAAAGTGAACGTGTGCACTATGGCTAATTTTTACTAGTCAACTTGTAATCCAGAAGAGCATTTGACTAGTCAGTGGGTTAATGTTTACCTTATGTGAATGATTCACCATGTGCCGTGCAGCTTCATCAGACTTTTTTGCTTTTGGCAAGAGGTGGTTCACCCAATATAGTTTGATTCACAAACAAATGACTACTATGAGCTGATTCCTTTAATGACGAGTTTAAAAAGAGTGAGTCCGAAACACTATCCTGTGTAATTTACAGCATTAGCAAATGTCTTTTTCATATCTCATCATAACAACTGAAATACACCCAATTATACAGAATCCGATCAAACTGAATTTGATGCTTGTGAATCAGAATCAAATCCAGATGTGATTTGCAAAAGCATGAATGCAGTTAAAGATGCATAGCAACACTAGCTGGGACTTAGCACAGGACTGAAGTCACATGATCAACAACTAGTCAAAACATATCCAGCGAGTCTAGTGGCAGAACTAATCGACTAGTCAATGAGTGTGCAGGCGTCCAAGCTGGACAATTGTTTTCTCTATGCAGTACAGTGTGTCCAGACAAAAGGGACAAATGGAAGAGAGGGAGAAAACTGAAGTCACAGTGTGGAGGAGTCTATTATTAGTCTATAGCTCCAGCGGCAAAGTGTGGTCACATCAGAACCCAGCTTTAGACACGTGTGTGTGCTTGGTGTGTTTTTGCTGTCACGCTTGAGCTACTCTACACAGCCAGAATCAGTGAGCAAAAAAGAAAGAAAAAACGAGAGGGGGAGAGAAAGGGCCAGAGAAAGAGACTTCCTGTAAACACACGAGGCACACACAGTCTGTTGTGTGCCGTCTCGCAGCATTTCCTCAATCCGCTTGTAAAGCAGAAAGCGCAGCATTTTGCACGGAAGCATGAGGACATTCCCATAATTCGGATCAGAACCAGGCACGCAGTAAATAAGAAAGGTTTTGAGAGCTTCCGGCTACACAAACAACGCTTGTTGAGCTGAATATATTAAACAGTCCAATTAGTTTTTTTTAACCTGCTACCATAATAGAAATCATGTGCCTTATTCACTATAATTATACAGTTGGCTTCAAAAATTGAATTTTTTAACATAATACATTATATATTATTGCTATTGTTATAAATTATTATATAACATATATTAAAATTAAATTTGAAATTACATCATATTTAATAAAAATATTATTAATTTTTATTCATGCATTATAGTATCAGAATAGCAATTTGAGTAAAAACTGTAACATGAATTTAATTATTTAATATAAATATTGATTTTTTAACAAATTATAGTATCAGAATAGCAATTTGAACAAATTATAAATATTTAAGCTTTCATTGCAAATGATAGTATCAGAATAGCCATTTGATTGAAAAAGTAAAAATTAAAAATGTAAAAATTATATTTAATATCCATTTATTTTCATGAATTATAGGATCAGAATAGCAATTTGAGTAAAAACTTGGTGTAAAAATAACATGTATTTAATAATTATATTTCATATAAATATATTGAATTTGACTAATTAAATACTGACAGCAATTTAATAATTACATTCAATATACATTTATTTTTCATTACAAATTATATATCAGAATAGCAATTTGAGTGAAACCCTGGTGAAAAAATAACATGTATTTAACAGTTTTATCTAATATAAATATACTGAATTTTTGACAAATTATAGTATCAGAATAATCTTAATTAGCAATAATTAGCCATTTGAGAGAAAGTTTAGCTAAACAAATTACATAAATTAATAATTATATGTAATATAATTATATATAATTTTTCATTACAAATTATATATCAAAATAGCAATTTGAGGAAAACAATTAATACTGACAGCAATTTAATGATAACATTCAATATACATTTATATAATATAATTATATATCAAAATAGCAATTTGATAGAAAACCATAAAGTGGGAAATTAACACAAATTTAATAATTTCTCAAGATTTTGTCTTTCTTTTCCTTTCGTAGCAGCATGCCAGATTTTCAATGTGGTCTCTAATTTTTAAACCCCACTGTATTAGAAAGTGAATGACAGAACTGGACAGAGTAGACAAAACCATAAGGTTAAAAATACTGATGACAGAAGGAGTCAAAAAAAAAACAAAAAAAAAAACATGACAGAGTGTCAGTGTGACTGCAGTGACAGCACACTGTTCAGTGAAGGCTCAACATTAGCTGGCCTATATCTCCCCCTAGTGCTTGGACTGAAACAGTTCTGACTACATTAATCAGTTCCTGACAGAGTTAAGATCTTACCGCTGTGGAGAAAAGAACACGTCCCACTTCTACCACCTGAGGGTCACCAGACTGAGTATCAGCAACAATGGGATTAATCTAAGGAAATAATAGTACTGACGTCAACATGTGATTACTACAAACATGAATATAGTGTGTACGTCACAGAACTAACACACTGACTGAAAAAAAGCACTGGATTGATCTACAGCATTGACGCTGTACCGACCCCCGAGGGGAAAATCAGTACTTTTTTGTGAAACACATGGGGATTGTAGTAGCAGTGCAGCTGTGGGCACTGACCTCTACTGTGCCATTCTGAGCATTATGTCGGTGAGGTGATCGAGGGTAAATGTCCATCAAGTGTGGAAGGGGATCTGGAGTGACTCGTCTGCTGTGCCTGCTCAACAGATCTCTGTAATTCAGCGAATCGAAGTTGGTCTTCCACATCAGAACCTGAAACCCAGACCATCACAAGCTTGAGTGACATCAGTCTGATAGCGATCTAAGGGTAAAACAAATCATTAGGTCATGATTACCTGAGAATCAGCACCGCCTGAAGCAAACAGACCTCCATCTCGAGAAAACGCCACAGCCAGCACTGGACCCTGAGAGCAGGGGGGCGGGGAGACACTTTAGGGCTTTTGCTATAAGGGTGGGATGTTTAATACAGGTCTATAACACAAAATACACAAAAAACTGAAGGAATGAAAACATGCTCATATCATTCTTAAAATGTCTGCTGTTATTTTTTCTGAAACACTTTACAATAACATCCATTAGTTAATGTTAGATACTGCTTCAACTAACGCACTGTAAACAATGAGCAATACATTTGTAACAGTATATATTGATCTTTGGTAATGTTAGTTAATAAAAATCACTAAAAGTTAACATATACAACTTTTGATTTTAATCTATCAGTGAATGCTGAATTTAATAACTTAATTTATTAAGACTCAAATGCTTTAGAAGTATTTTTCTTTTTTTAGTTTATGGTAAGTAATGTTGTTAACTAATATTTACAACAACAACAAAAAAGTTTTTTTTTTTATTTAGTTTTTTTATTATTATGCGACTCTTGCCATAAAATGACTGTACAAAAATAAATCAATTAAAGAATGTAATAAAAAGAATAATTTATGTTGAAAATTGTCTTCAGCTTTACCATAGACAGTATGAACAGTAACATAAAAAAGCGAAACATAACCTGTCAAATTATATAGCGTTTATAAAAAAAAAAAGAAATATATATATATATATATATATATATATATATATATATATATATATATATATATATGAATATATATATAAATAAAAAAAAAAGAATTTAGGAATTAATTTTAAAAAGTGAATATTTATTTTTGAATTCTTAATATTAACTGTTTGGCAAGAACTATGTACATATAATTTTTTTTAAATTCTCCTTTGTGTCTTACTGAAAAAGCAGAATGTTTCTTTGAAATGGCATGAGGGTGATGACAGAATTATAATTTTTTGGATGAATTCCTGTTTGTTCCAGTTGGAATTCATATTCTTCACTATTAGAGAGAGACACCTTGTGGCCGTGAAGGGTGTAAATGAGCCTCCCCTCCAGGAGGTCTAAGATCTTCATCGTACTGTCACTTGAACCACTGATCAGATAGTTTCCAGATGGATGAAAGGAAAAGCAGTTGACCCCTGCACTATGAACTGCAAGACAAATGCAAGTTATACGCTTGAAAACAAGACTAGTCCTTGACTCTATTAAAAATAAAGGACCATGTATGATGTGAAAAACTCTTTTCTACTACCTCTGTAATGTTGTATTAACTTGTTTGTACGAATATCCCAGATTTTTAATGTGTTGTCTGCTCCTGATGATGCAATGCACGTGCCACTGG